>NC_066549.1:10383653-10393653 GCF_024679095.1 Eriocheir sinensis | reverse complement strand
ATTTGGGATCACATATCATTAAAAAGTCAGAAAGAAAATAATGTTCATAGATATAATATAGAGCGGCTTATATATTATTTAGACATGACCAATATCTCATTCACTCCCACAGGCTTTTGTATAAACCCGGCTCTGTGTGTGTGTGTGTATGTGTGTGTGTGTGTGTGTGTGTGTGTGTGTGTGTGTGTGTGTGTGTGTGTGTGTGTGTGTGTGTGTGTGTGTGTGTGCGGGGGCGCGCGCGTGTGTATTTGTGCAGGCATACCGATCAACACAGATGCATGATGAATAAATAAATAAATAAAAAAACCGGTCGTGTTAACAAAAGATAGAATAAACACATTAACCTTGCCTCGATTCGACCCAATACGGATCATGGTGCAGCGCCAGATTACAGGACGTATTGCCCATGGACCAGCGGCGCGTATTGTGAAGTGAACACAAGAGCCACATATTGGGAGTGGGCTGCGTGTATCGTTTTTCTTTATGATCCATGATAATCCGAGCCTTGAAGGGCTGAACAATTGGCAGGCGATAATATAGGTGAGAGAGAGAGAGAGAGAGAGAGAGAGAGAGAGAGAGAGAGAGAGAGAGAGAGAGAGAGAGAGAGAGAGAGAGAGAGAGAGAGAGAGAGAGAGAGATGAATGATTGAATGTAGGAAAATACTAGCAACATTTTAAATGAAATGTAACTGTCATGGGGATATGGAAAACAATTTTTTAATACAGAAAGTTTAATAAAAATGGACTAGCAGTGACAGCCTCGGAACGGAGCAGAAGGGTGGACAGAGGGGTGAGGCACTGTCTATACTCTATTGGGTTGGGAGACGTTAAAATGAAAAGTAACAGATCAAACTCTTCGTCTCCCAGTGGGCGTCATGACAAGGGCTTCGAGAGGGGAATAGCGGCTGATCCTTGACCAGCTAACCTCGTGCAAAATACCGTGTAGACGTATCGAACTTCATTTGCAGCTGTAATATTTGTTTTTGTTTTTTCAATCTCGTTAACACACTGGAAATATGCTGCTACTTATAAAAGGCTTCATTACCATTATTTACTCATCACGTCTGATTGAGTTTTGTGAAATGGTTGCTGACGTTTTATCATGGCTTCGCTGTCACCTGATGCACGAACAAATTAACACATAACGGAATGGGAAAAAAAAGCATTTCTAATATTGACCTTCGATATAAATAAACACACACACACACACACACACACACATACACACATACATAAACATGCACACAAACGTACAAGGCGAAGGATGTTGTCATGCTGCATACCTTAGCTTATCCTCGCGACAAAATTATTTTACTTGCAGGAAGTATATAGATAATAGAAGACCCACCCAACAGGAACTAAATGATTCCAGGCTGGAGGCTGCAGAACGCTTAGCCTCAGACCTTACTATTATTTCCGATTGGGGCAAGAAGAACCTGGTGTCCTTCAACGCCTCAAAAACACAGTTTCTCCACCTATCCACTCGACACAATCTTCCAAACAACTATCCCCTATTCTTTGACAACACTCAGCTATCACCTTCTTCAAGACTAAACATCCTCGGTCTATCCTTAACTCAAAATCTCAACTGGAAACTTCATATCTCTTCTCTTACTAAATCAACTTCCTCGAGGCTGGGCGTTCTGTACCGTCTCCGCCAGTTCTTCTCCCCCGCACAGCTGCTATCCATTTACAGGGGCCTTGTCCGCCCTCGTATGGAGTATGCATCTCACGTGTGGGGGGGCTCCACTCACACAGCTCTCTTGGACAGAATGGAGTCTAAGGCTCTTCGTCCCATTAGCTCTCTTCCTCTTACTGATAGTCTTCTATCTCTTAAATTTCGCCGCCATGTTGCCCCTCTTTCTATCTTCTATCGATATTTTCATGCTGACTGCTCTTCTGAACTTGCTAACTGCATGCCTCCCCCCCTTCCGCGGCCTCGCCACACACGAATTTCTATTCAAGCTCATCCCTTTACTGTCCAAATCCTTTACCAGCATCTTCACTTTTTCATCTCTCACGCTGGTAAACTCTGGAACAATCTTCCTTCATCTGTATTTCCTCCTGCCTACGACTTAAACTCTTTCAAGAGGAGGGTATCAGGACACCTCTCCTCCCGAAATTGACCTATCTTTCGACCACTCCTCTAACTCTTTTTAGGAGCGGTGAGCAGCGGGCTTTTTTTTCATATTTGTTTCCTTTTTTTCATGCCCTTGAACTGACTCCTCTGCTGTAAAAAAAAATAATAATATTGCCGACAGTGAGTTACAGGAAGAAGGATGCAATGTCCAGTACGTTACTAATACTTTGACGTTCAGGCTAATGAAACTCACGAAATTTCTGTGGTTGGAAATATATGAGACGCGTTAGACCATATTTCAAAAACACACAGCGCTATACTCGGCCTCCCAGAGAATTATTAAATTGGGTCGGGGCAGTCGATGTTTACTCGTCTGGTTTCGCTAAAATACTCGATTAATTACAACCTCGTGTTGCCGGGAAGTCTAACAAAACTGTGCCTATTTATGGGTAAGCAATTTGTACCTGTCACCGGCATGTATAAGAGGTAATTATTTATATTTTATGATGGACTTTGAGCGATATCTCGTTAGAAGTCTATTGCGTCACCTGAATTTTTTTTTCGGCATGGACTGTATATTCTGCCTAGTATTGAAAATGTAACATTTGGTCATGAAAACTGCTTCCATAAATAGGACTTAATTTTGGCCTTTTGGGCGTATGTTTCAAAGTTTTATTGATATAGAGTTGTCTCGAAAATTAGTACCTATTATTACGTTTTGACTCAAAATGACAAGAAATACGTCGGTCTGTAAACCAGGCAGATATATAGACCAATATTGTTATAACTTGGGAGGAGGAGGAGGAGGAGGAGGAGGCAGAAGAGTTTTCCCCGCTTTGATAACATTTCCTTAACAATTGCTAAAGTGGCTGCTGAGAGCGAGCCTTCACCGTTGATAGGGGTCGACCCGGGAGAGCCGCCTAACGATGATCGAGTAAACTGGGAAAAAGGTCTTCTCTTCGTCCGACTTATTAGATACACCATCGTCAGGAGGGGAAGAGAGAAAGATATAGATTGACATATACAGAGAGTTTGTTTCCCCCAGCTTAGGACTATGAGAGGTGCTTTCACACACATACGAAGATAAAAACAAAGTCCTTGGTGTAAGAAGTATTGCCTCTCCTGCCGAATAAGAGAGAGATAGAAAGATGTTGAGAGATAGATAGAGAGAGAGATATACTGTTTAGGACGCTGAGAGGTATATACGTTCTTATACACGCGGATATAAGAACAGAGAGAATGCGGTAAGAAGTGTAACGTCTCTTGCCGAGAAAGAGAAAAATAAATAGAAAGAAAGATATAGATCGATAGAGAGGGATAGTGTTTTCCGCAGCTTAGACGCTTAGACAGAAAGAGATAATGGTAAAAGATGTGTGCGCCTCTTGCCTGTCTGAGCCGCATATTTACCTCAAGGCAACACAACCGGCTCGACACCTTTAAGCATATCACCCAGTCGCCCATCACCCCTTCCTCCCCCCTCATTATACCCTGCCCCACCATCTCTTCTCCCCCATCCCAGGGCGACAAGGGACCAGCTTCATATTTTTCATTAAACTATAAATTTCCTCTCCTCTAAAGATGCCTTAATGGATCTTTTAAATCAAACCGGAAAAAAAATCAAGTTAAGCGATACCATTCCCGGGAGGAGGTGGTGGCGGCGGTGGTAGTGGAAGGGTGATGATGGTAACGGTGGTGGAAGGGTGAAGCTGTTGTGGTGGTGGTAATGGTGATGATGATGATGCTAGAGTGATTAAGGACAAGGATTAAGGGTTGGAGAGGCGGGAATAATGACAGGCAGAGGTGGTAACAGTGACAGCGGTGTAGTGGTGGGAGTTGTAGCAGTAGTAGTGAGTGCCATAGTGGTGGTGGTGGTGACAGATGGTGATGGTAATGATGCTGGTGATAGAGGTGGTGAAGGATACGGATTATGAGTTAGAGCGGTGAGGACAATAAAAAACAAAAGTGGTAAGTGTCCTAGCGGTGGGGCTGGCAGGTGTGGTAATGGTGATGATGCTGGTGCCAGAGGTGGTGAAGAACAGGGATTACGGGTTGAAGCGGTGGGATAATACCAGACAAAAGTGGTAGTAGATGTGGTAGTAATGCGAGCTGTAGCAGTAGTGGTGGGTGGGTGTCGTCGTGGTGGGGGTGGCATGTGCGAAGGTGGCTAGTTAAAGCGGTGAAGACAGTGGCAGGCAGGTGTGGTAGTCAATATGGTGGGCGACGGTGGTAAATGACTCAGGCAGCGACCATTACGACCCCAGCAAGATAAACGACCTTGACACCCCCCCACCCACCCACCACCACCACCAACACACACACAGCAGAGAGAGAGAGAGAGAGAGAGAGAGAGAGAGAGAGAGAGAGAGAGAGAGAGAGAGAGAGAGAGAGAGAGAGAGAGAGAGAGAGAGAGAGAGAGAGAGAGAGAGAGAGAGAGAGAGAGAGAGAGAGAGAGAGAGCGAGACAGCGAGACAGCGAGACAGCGAGAGAGAGAGAGAGAGAGAGAGAGAGAGAGAGAGAGAGAGAGAGAGAGAGAGAGAGAGAGAGAGAGAGAGAGAGAGAGAAGAACGTTGTCTACACACCGCTAATCCTCGCCATGTAGAGCTTGGCCTCGGTGATCTGACTTATGATAAAGAAAAACGAGGAGGCAGAAGAAAAAAAGGAGAGAGGATAAGGATTCTGGGAAGAGGAGGAGGAAGTGTGGGAAGAATGGTAAAGAGAAAGACGATGTGGATTACGAGCAGTGTAGGAGGAGGATATGGAAGCGGAGGAGGAGGAGGAGGAGGAGGAAGAGAGGGAAGATGAAAAAATCGGTTAAATAATAGGAGAAAGTCTGTGGATAGAAAAGAAGTGCCTTAAAAATACGACAAAAAAAACAAATAAGTATAAAACAAAGGGAAACTAAGAATCACGATTTAAGAAACACCAGTAGAAAATCAGTAAAAATGTCGGACTGGGGCAAGACGAGGTTGTGGAGGTGTCATCAATTTTTCACCTTCTCCCAGAGTTGGTCCTCCCGCGGACAAACGCCTGTAATTAGTGGCAGGTAAATTCCTCTTCACCCCGTTTCCACCTTCCCTCTGGGCGCCAAGAAGTAATTAGGGCCGGAGGAAAGACGGGAAAAGGGAGAGGAGGGAGGATGAGATGGGAGCGGCAGGGCAGGGCGGGCGTGTGGACGGAGACAAACATCGCCTTGTAATAAGACGAAACTCTGACTTGAGATGATGTTTGTTCTGCGCGTTCCCGAAGAGGAGGCCGTGTGGAAATTGTTACAGTGTTGTTGTTGTTGCAGCTGTTTCTATTATTTTTTGTCATTATTATTATTATTATTATTATTATTATTATTATTATTATTATTATTATTATTATTATTATTATTATTATAAAATTTATTATCACAATCATAATTATGTTATAAGCAACATATATATTTTTAAATGGTAATAACGCAATTTGTACATTATGACGCGGTCTCCCCAGAGGGGTCGTGGGCAGCACGGGTTCACGGTGACAGGAAGGGCTTTGCCTCCCTGCCAGCTCGTGCCAGGTCTTATGTACCTCACGTGGGCGCGACAATGTGGGCGCGACACTCACTGGACACAAAGCGGCTCATGGCTTGCTCAATCACGCTTTTGTCATAATTTCAAAAGAAACCTATCAATGAAACAACCACATTAAATATACCAATGCTTCAGTCCTGGCTGTTTAGGTGTGCGTGGGTTTGGGTGGTAGTGAGTGCAAGCCCAATTCAGAAAAATAGCAATATTTTATTGCTGAATGGATAGCGTGACGGAGGCGCATTCAGGACGACGCGAGTTCAATCCCCGCCCGGTGCCACCAAGCTGCGATTTTTCAGCCACCGCCGAGCGGCTTAAAACTACCCACATGCTGTCAAGAAGACCAAATATCAACCCGGACTCTAGATTCAAGGATTAAAGATGAGCTCCGGGAGGGCAGCATGAGCCAATGCAAGATGGCGCCACTATAAACACTCGCCTGCGCCAGAACGGGCTGGGCCGACCATCAGGCCCCACTGAGAAGAAGCCTTGGGCCGACCATCAGAATCCACTGGGAAGAAGCCTACCAGCGCAATAGGCCACAACGTAAACACACACACACACACACACACACACACACGACATGGCTGGCAAGGAGTAAATTTAATTTAAAATTTTGCTGTCAAGGCAGGGCTGAAATAACTCAACTCCTTGCATTAATGAGATTTTCATTTAAGCGTAATCTTGAAGACGTCTCGATGAAATTACTTTGGAGGGGCAATCAGCTTTTTCATTATTGCCAGTGTAAATTATGGAGATGCGATAGGAACATTTTACATTTTAACATTCACCCACTCTTATCAACGAATGTGCAGCCAAAGCTCCATGGTAAGTAGGCGGAAGTGTAAACTGTGATAACTTATACTATAAAATAAAAATAGTCCTAATGTCAAGGAAGAGAGATTGAGCGATACACGGAGAGAATGGATACAAGCTGCCATTCTGTCTTTCAGTGCAGGGAGCCTCGTCACATCCAGGATTGCGTATGAAAAGTGAAACACCCGAGCCACAGTACACTAACATAAATTGTACTGTCGATAACATATGGTGGACAAAACAAGTCATTTCGTGAGTAACATTAACATGGATGGGAAACAGCGTATGGGCGACACAAGGACACCTAACTGTTTGCAGGAGAACGGAAAGGTTAACAAGAATAAAGCAATGGAAAAAGCGCAAAAGGCCATAAGCGGTTTACGTAGAATGGCTTGCAGTGTGACAGAAAAGGACAAAAAGGATGACAAAAGTGGCAGCGAAACAGTTATGGTATGCCTGCGAACCTACATAAACACAATAAAAGCCAACGAGAAAAAGCCTCCCTCGAGGACCCTCGGTCAGGATTCTCTCTCAGAGAAGGGTGCCGGGAGGGAAGGTGTGCCTTTAATCCTCATGCATAAAATGTGTCAGAGGAGTGAGAATAGTTAACAGTGCTTCACTCTAAGTTTCCTCTAAATTATCTTGCTCCATATAATCTAAATCCATTTCATGTTCACTGTTATACAGTGTTCAAAGGAGAGGGGTGGTTGGAAATAACGGCTTCCTTCATAATATTAATGAGAAAAGACAGTCAGGAAATAAAGAATATTTATTTTCCTTGACGTGAGTGACATTCCTTACCCTCTCCGAAGAGAGATAGGAAAGGACGGGCGGAGGGGCAGAGTGAAAGACAGAAGGATCCTCAGACACTGACGCCGCCGCCGCCGCCGACAGAGCACGGTATATATCGGCGCGCGCCCACACCTGAGACTGTACCAAATCCTTGGGTCATGAGTTTCATTCTGATGAGGTGCAAGTCTTCTGTTCTCTAACATGAATAAACACACACACACACACACACACACACACACACACACACACACACACACACACACACACACACACACACACACACATAAATAACTCTCCCGGGACAACAACCACATTCTCATTATTAAATATTCCTCTGTATGTCGATGTTTCTTTTTAAGTTTTCTATTGTAAAGTTGTTAACTTCAATCAGCTCTTTGTAATTATTATTATTATTTTCTTCAGTACTATTATTATAGTTGTTATTATTATTATTATTATTATTATTATTATTATTATTATTATTATTATTATTATTATTATTATTATTATTATTATTATTATTATTATTATTATAATTATTATAATTATTAATATTATTATTATTATCATCATCATTATTACTAGTAATAAAATCTTTAACATCGTTATTTCCTCTAAGATTATCATGATTACTGATGTCATTATCATTATTATTATTATTATTATTATTATTATTATCATTATTATTATTATTATTATTATTACTTCCACAGTTATTATCATTATAATATTCTATAGATTTCTAAAGAAGCCCCGCAATTGCATTTCTGTCTTACTTTCATTCTTCACTGTTATCGTCTTATTTATCCTTATTTATCTTATTTATCCTTTTTTTTTATTTGTTATGGTTCAAGTTTTATGACGAAGCCATGATAATAGGGGAAGACATTTACAGGTTTTCGTGATAAAGGTTCATTGCAAACACAAAAATGTATTATTAATCAATCTTAACACTGCATGAGTTGAACAGTTTGGTGAAAGCCTTAATTTACATACAAGTGAAGCACGTATTCACCCTCGCAATAACCAGGAATCACAAACAGACTTCAAAAGCATCCGAACAGTTAAAAAAAATACTGTCGTCCACTCCAAAATTCACGCAGCCGTGGCCTTGATATCGAACCCTCACGCTCATAGCTTACCTGTATACATCTGGCATGCATAATGGGGCACTGGGCAGCTTTATTTCATGCCATAAATATCGGATGTGTTTGTTGAGTGTGCTTTGACTTGTATACAGATAAAAAGATCATTATTGAAATATGGGGCCAGAAATCAAGGCAGAGCGAGGGGGAACGAGGCGGTTAAAGCGGGCTAGCGCGGCGCCTCGACTGAATTATGTTTCTCGTAAATTCCAAACAAGTTACAAGTTTCCTAATTTTACTCCACAACGCCCAACTATAAATTGGTTTGCCAGAGTTTCCAGTTTCTACGGGATAATGTGTATTAGCATTGCAATGAAATACAATAATTTCCTTTAAAAATGCGCGCGCACTCTAACACCCAATAGCCCCCCCCCAACAACAACAACAACAATAAAAAACGCAAGCAGGTACGCAAAAACAAACAAACAAACACCTACACCTACATCAGCAACACGCACACACAAAAAAAACGCAAACAATTTCCTCAAATGTTCGAAAGTATTACATGTGTGTGTGTGTGTGTGTGTGTGTGTGTGTGTGTGTGTGTGTGTGTGTGTGTGTGTGCGCGCGCGCGTGCGCTACGTGGAGCATCGTCTTCCTAGCCACAGCCCACAACAAATACACACTCAGGATTCCCCAAGCTAACACCGTGCAACCCACACTCTTATATTCATCCTAAACACACACAAACACTCATTTGGTGACCATGCCTGCCCACCCAAACACTTCTGTACAGCGACCACCCCCACGTAAATCACCATTACAAGTGCCATCACCGTCAGTAACACCATCACCACTGTCACCAGCACGTCCTCCACCAGAACATCAGTGCCACAAATTCCCATCGCCGCCCCATCACCAGCACATCATCGCCACCCTCACCCTCAATACAATCAGCCATCGCCAGAACCGCCTTCGGGCCGGCCAGCACCAACGACACGAGAAAGAATATAATGGGATGGTTTAACGCATCCTGTCGCCGGGTCCTTTACCGCTGCGGTCCACCGTTCCCGTGCCTCGACGTGTAATAAGCGTGTTACTGCGGACGGCGCGTTAGGTGGGGCGGACATTACTCACAAGCAACATGGAAGAGCAGGTGGAACGGGAAAGAAAAAGAGAAGGAAATGCAAAGAGTGTAGAGTCCGGTTAGTGAGGGGCAGGTGGTGGGCGGGGAGAGAAAGGGAATGGAATGTTAAAGGAGGGAGAGTTTTCGGCAGGCAAGGGAAGAAATAGCTCCATTCATTTTGAAGGAAGGTGTTGCAAGAAGAGAAAGAGTAAATAGCGAGGAAAAGGAAGCGAGTTTAAAAGAATAAAGCAAGATGAAGTATTGATTTAGATGATTGATCGATGAGGAGGTGTATCGAAAAGGTAAAAGGAGGGAGGACGGGAAGGGTTATACATTCGGGAAAGGAAAGGATGCGTCGGTGGTTAACGGCGTGTTAGGTGTAATCCTCAAATGATGCTTGCCCTGCGTTGAACATTGTGTGTGTGTGTGTGTGTGTAGAGGGCAGGTTGTGTGTGTTTCTTTGTTTGCAGAGCTGATGGGGTGGCGTTCGGGGGAAAAGTAAGAGACAAAAATAGCGTTTATGACCCTCGCGGGAGGGAGAGGCGGCA
>NC_066549.1:10341153-10381153 GCF_024679095.1 Eriocheir sinensis | reverse complement strand
GAGTAAGTACAGAGCTGCCTTCACCCACAAGTTTTTGCTTCAGGAAATGCCGCAGCGTCTGGAGTGAACGCCTCCAGGGATATGAAGCCGGCGGGCAGGGCGTGTCATGACTTGGGTCGTCCAGTTGCATCCCCAAAGTTTATCAATTACAGAAGTGAGATCCCAGAGAACCAAGAGCAGCAGTAAGGTATCCTCCCGCAGCGGGTTCCTCGCAAGCCCACACGCCACTAACCAATACCTATTAGTCTTCCAAATACTCTCCCCTTCAGCCTCCACGTCACAGAACCTCAGCCTGAGCTCTTCCCCTAGCCCTAATCCGTGGTGGCCTTTCCTATGACCCAGGCTCCTGCAGCAGCCAGTCAACCTCTCATTCAAAGTACGGCTGCTCCTTGTCCAGCCACTTGCCATCCAAGACCATTTATTATTTACTGAACGTATAACACTCTACGCCAGCTTATGTTATTATAGCAATTTGGCTCACTGCCTTTTTCTGGATATCAAGGCTCCTTACGCGATAGTATAAAAGACGGCCACAAATCCTGCGACTAGAAGGCATTCCGTCTGGGAGCGCCTGGAGATGGCATAAGAGGATTGGTGTTGAATCCCGCCGTTCGCTCATCCTCTCCCTTTCATAATAGCGAGCAAGGACGCAGCCATATCATGCCTCAACTTCCCTTACCCAACATTCACAAGCATTATGGAATATGTGCTTGTGAGTTGGTGCCATTTCCGAAAGGCATATCTGGTCCGGGATTTACTGTTCAAGCACTAGTAATAAGATTCTGAACTTATCGTTTACACTAAATGCAACATTAATGTAGGCTTCTTAAACACACAATTACTTTATCGGTGACGAGTCTTGTGGAGAGGCAGTTTCTTGTGACCTTTACCGTATTTTTGTGCCAGGCCTGAGAGATTACTCCAGACAATTTTCAGGTGCCTTATCAGGTGTGTGTGTGTGTGTGTGTGTGTGTGTGTGTGTGTGTGTGTGTGTGTGTGTGTGTGTGTGTGTGTGTGTGTGTGTGTGTGTGTGCGCGCGCTACTTCCTACTGCATTTAGATTTGAAAAGATACGGAACAGTGAAAAATTAATAACAAATCTACGGAGTGTTATTGCTATTTTTCAGAAACTAAGAGCTTTCATTTTTTTCTCAATGAAGCTATTGTAATGATTTATCCTTTCTTTCCTTCCCTTTTTTTTTTCAACTAGAAATGCAGATATCCTTGCCAGCTAGCATTTTGCATATGTTAGTTGGGGTACACAAAGAAGGACATTATTATTATTATTATTATTATTATTATTATTATTATTATTATTATTATTATTATTATTATTATTATTATTATTATTATTATTATTATTATTATTATTATTATTATTATTATTATTATTATTATCATTATTATTAGCATCATTATTATAATCATTATCATTATTATTATTATTATTATTATTATTATTATTATATTTACTCATCTAGAAGAACATTCCACATTTTAATCGTAATAGGGATGAACGAACGGGAAAATTGATAAGATTCGCAAAAAATGGTTGAGGAGCACGCTCATTCATATTTAAGTATAGCGTGTACGGCTTTAAAAGAAAGGCCCGATTCATGTTTTTCGTCCATAATTTTCTTGAAATTCCAAAAAAATTTCACTTGTTTATTTTTCTCTTCTTTTCCGGTAGTTTATATTCCCTGAAAGACTCTTTATTGTAGTTTAATATTCCTGTCACTGCGTGGATGAATCTTCTGTGTATTTTCAGGTTTAAACTCACCTTGAACAGATCAGAATTATATTTAATGTATCATCGGGACACCAGAGAAAGTATAACCTACTCATTTACAGGCAGCTGCCAGGTGTGAAATGGCTTATCTTTGGTCATCCCGCCCAAGGAGCATTTACCTGACCCACCTCGCCGCCCTCCCTTCACGCCACGCCTTGCTCCCCTCCCGCCGCGACCCACACCCACGCGGAATTCAAACTGTTCGATGCACTTTCATTCCTTTATCACAAAATATGCATAATCTCTTTAACCGCGAACTCTATTTTCCTTGTACCGTTAGGAAAAACTCTTCTTTCATCCCATCAGGCTGCCCATTCGTCATCATAGTGTGACGGCTTCATTACTATACTACAACCATCTCTACCACCACCACCAAGACTGCCACCACGAGGGCCACCACCACCACCACCATGACCACCATAACCGCAACCATCTTGACCAATTATAAGTTCTCTGCCATTTTTAATGTTGACAAATGCAAAGTCATACACATTGGGTCCAGAAATAGTAACCACACATACATCATGAATGGGAGATCTCTGCAAGCGATGCAGGAGGAAAAGGATCTTGGAGTCACTATCAGCAGTGACCTGAAACACGCTAATCACTGTAAAAAAGCATACAACAAAGCCAACACTATGCTCGGGTTCATAGCGAGGAACTTCGAGTGTAAAACGCCAGACGTGATGCTATCCTTGTATAATTCCATGGTAAGACCGCACCTCGAGTATGCAGTACAGTTCTGGTCTCCTATTTACAGAAAGGACATTGATTTACTGGAAAGGATTCAACGACGCGCCAGGAAGATGATACCAACCTTAAGGGCTCACCCGTACGAGGAACGACTCAAGCGACTCAATCTCTTTACATTGGAAAAAAGACGCCTACGAGGGGATATGATTCAAGTCTTCAAGTATCTGAAAAAAATCAATAACGTCGATTACTCCAAATTCTTTGAACTGCAAACCAACCTAAGAACTAGAAATAACAGTATACCCATTCAGTTTAGTCGATGTAACACAGACATCGGAAGGAGTTTCTTTTCAAACCGAGTCATCCGTCACTGGAACAATCTTCCTTCAGAAGTAGTAAATGCGAATACTATCAACTCCTTCAAATGTAGAATCGACCGTCACTTCGCAGCGTCGGGAGTGAACTGAATATTGAGGTGCTTTCATCTGCTCCTCAATATCGAGGTGCTTTCATCTGCTCCTCAATGTCAAGGTGCTTTCATCTGCTCCCCAGGCCCCAAGTGGCTGTCGAGCAGATTAAATCACCAAAGCGGGCAACCTCGTAATGAGCCAATAGGCTTTCTGTTGCCTGCATTTCCATGTTTCCATGTTTCACAGTCTACGTCCCGAGTAAGGTCAGCTTCGAAGAAGGTCAATAACTGTCACCACAACTACACAAGATGAATATTGCTACCAAAGGAGGAGGAGGAAGAGGAGGAGGAGCAGGAGTAGGAGGTGGCGGAGGCGGAGGCTGAGGAGGAGAAGCAAGAGGAGGAGGAGGAGGGAGATAGGCTGCAAAGCGGGTAATTTATTCTTGTGGCATTCTGTCCGGCACAAGACACCCTGCACACTTACCAGCTAACGGACGGGTCGTCAGGGCGATTCATTCCCGTGTCGTACTAAATGAAACGATCAGTGATTCGAGGAGCGAGAGGCAAATATGGAAATATACCGTTGAAGAGTAGCTTTCGAGGAGGAAAATAGAATTACAACCCGCCCCTACTCTCTCTCTCTCTCTCTCTCTCTCTCTCTCTCTCTCTCTCTCTCATATAACTCAAGACCTTAATCTGGCCGCCATGATGAACAGACGAGAAGAGAAGTGAACGAAGATTAGGTCAAGTTCAACAAAAGCAGACGATGCAGAGCTTAACAAGGGGAGGAAGAGAAAACTCTTCAATAAGATTAAAACAGAAGAAAAAGTAACCCGAATGCGCGGAGGAAGAAAACTGCAGAGAACTGGAGAGCGACACACGATACTTCTGAGAGATTAAGTCTTCCAGAGGGGCAAGGCGACCTCAGGTGTGTAGATAGTTCCGTACAGGTAGACAAAAGTGCCGATAATTGAATACGTAACTGTTTCATCCAGCACGAGGGCGCATTGTCTAATTAGAACAATGTAATTAGTCACCGTGTCAATGCATTCACAATTATTGATATAAAGATTGCAGCTTCAACACCCTTACCATATCCACCGAACATGTGTTGCATATTTGATACATTAAAATGATGTTGGGGTCACGCGTCGGGGGTGAGCCAAGAAGTGGATGTAAAGAGGCCTTAAGGAGGAGGTCGTGTTCCCAGGGCCACCATTGGGAGCATGACTAACACGACGAGGTTTTGACGACCCTCCTGGCGCCACACTGACAGCCCGAACATCCTGCCAGAAAATACTGCCTCACTTATAAATCGTGAGGGACAGAGCGCCGATTGTGAGGACAGACACCTCGGCCGTTCACGCGAGACACGGGGAACGACAGCAGCCTGACTTAGTGCGTGCACAGAGAGAGAGAGAGAGAGAGAGAGAGAGAGAGAGAGAGAGAGAGAGAGAGAGAGAGAGAGAGAGAGAGAGAGAGAGAGAGAGAGAGAGAGAGAGAGAGAGAGAGAGAGAGAGAGAGAGAGAGAGAGAGAGAGAGAGAGAGAGAGAGAGAGAGAGAGAGAGAGAGAGAGAGAGAGAGAGAGAGAGAGAGAGAGAGAGAGAGAGAGAGAGAGAGAGAGAGAGAGAGAGAGAGAGAGAGAGAGAGAGAGAGAGAGAGAGAGAGAGAGAGAGAGAGAGAGAGAGAGAGAGAGAGAGAGAGAGAGAGAGAGAGAGAGAGAGAGAGAGAGAGAGAGAGAGAGAGAGAGAGAGAGAGAGAGAGAGAGAGAGAGAGAGAGAGAGAGAGAGAGAGAGAGAGAGAGAGAGAGAGAGAGAGAGAGAGAGAGAGAGAGAGAGAGAGAGAGAGAGAGAGAGAGAGAGAGAGAGAGAGAGAGAGAGAGAGAGAGAGAGAGAGAGAGAGAGAGAGAGAGAGAGAGAGAGAGAGAGAGAGAGAGAGAGAGAGAGAGAGAGAGAGAGAGAGAGAGAGAGAGAGAGAGAGAGAGAGAGAGAGAGAGAGAGAGAGAGAGAGAGAGAGAGAGAGAGAGAGAGAGAGAGAGAGAGAGAGAGAGAGAGAGAGAGAGAGAGAGAGAGAGAGAGAGAGAGAGAGAGAGAGAGAGAGAGAGAGAGAGAGAGAGAGAGAGAGAGAGAGAGAGAGAGAGAGAGAGAGAGAGAGAGAGAGAGAGAGAGAGAGAGAGAGAGAGAGAGAGAGAGAGAGAGAGAGAGAGAGAGAGAGAGAGAGAGAGAGAGAGAGAGAGAGAGAGAGAGAGAGAGAGAGAGAGAGAGCTGACAAACACAGTGAAAGACAGTTAGCCAGTCAGCCAGACAAACAGATAGACAGATAAGCAAATATAGATGTGTGTGTGTGTGTGCTACGTTACTTTTTTCCTTTGCTGTGATAAAAGTGGATGTACATGTCATTTCATCATATCAGTATAATGATATGAAATATTGGAGAGGCAAACCGTAAACAAATGAAACAGCTTCGACAATTTCAACACAAATACGCATATACAGAAATGGCAGCTGTTCAAAATTTCCACGCTGGGAGAACCATTAAAGGGATCCAAGGTCTTGTAGCGTTCACGAGGAGAATATGAGTATAGCATTTTCTCTAAGTCTGACATTATCCGATTAAAGATGTTGAAGTACTGTCGCTACAAAGGACTTCGACACTTTTGAGACGAGTTCATAATTAAAAGTTTAACGGGAAACACGTCGCAACAGATGTTTATAGAAATCCAGCTATTCTGGTATGTTGTGGAGTGAAGAAACCTGATATGCGAAATAGACTGGGCAACGTATCGGAACAGAGGCAGCTATCATATTAATAACGATACACACTACACCTCACACACACACACACACACACACACACACACACACACACACACACACACACACACACACACACACACACAAATCCCTTTTTACTGGCTGGGACTGAAATATAATCAACTCCTGGCGAGCTTAATTGCCGAGGGGGATATAAAACCTACTTGACGGGGATGGAGAGAAAGTGTGAAAGGAGTGAGCCTAAGTAAATACCCGGCGCATTGATTGGCAGGTTGGCTCAAAGGGCGTACTGTAACCATGGCGACGGTATAGCAAAAAGAAACGGGAGAGAATGGACAAATTAAACATGCAAGAAGAGGAGAGGAAAGATACTTGAGTAGGGATTCCCGCAAAAAAAAAAAAAAAAAAAAAAAAAATATATATATATATATATATATATATATATATATATATATATATATATATATATATATATATATATATATATATATATATATATATATACAGAAAATGTGGTTATCAGTACAAGGATATGCTGCAGAATAAAACTTCACGCATTCGTTGAAAAACTAACATAGAAAATTAAAGGGAAGAGCATATATAAAGGAGAAAATGAACAGGATGGAGGGAGAGTGAGTGTACAAATGGAATGGTGATGGAGTGGCGCTTCAACGAAGGAAAACAAATTAAGAGGACGGAGAAAATGAGAAAACTGATATTACTTCTAGAGGAGCGAAATCACGGGGGCGAACGGTGGCATGGAAATATGAAGGTGTTCCAACTTTCGAATTTTCTGTCAAAATCCCCACTACAAAAATAGGAGAAAATTTAAGGAAGAGGAGATTTAAACGAGTGTGTGTGTGTGTGTGTGTGTGTGTGTGTGTGTGTGTGTGTGTGTGTGTGTGTGTGTGTGTGTGTGTGTGTGTGTGTGTGTGTGTGTGATCCGACTACAGCAGCAATTGGAAACTCTACGGTAAATGGGTTCTATACTTTAATACCGGCGAGGAATTTGAAGAAACAAAATATGAAGGAAAGTTAACATTTTCAGTACCACACATAATAAATAATATTTCTCATACACATAAGAAACAGCGCGGATGATAAAAAAAAAAAAAAACGATACATATTTGCTCCGTTATAGAGGATGGCCTTTCCAGTAGAGTGAAGAGAGAGCTAAGAGGGATCAAATACTGACCCATAAGGATTTAAGTATAACCTAACTCCACTCGTTGATTAATAACAATAATGTGGTTAGGGAGACTTCCATTATCCAAGGGCTCAATAACCACTGAGACGTGTCGTGTAATTAGCAGTAATGAGGAACTGTTAAACTGTTATGGATTCCCTGGGACGGGACGGAAGCATCAGAAAAAAAAAAATAAGGCGGGGCTCCGCAATTCGGCTGTGACGCTTATGCTCTGTCTTGCTCTATAGCTGTGCGACATGGACACAAAATAGATGGCAACTGACGGCTGTGGTAATGGGTCTACTGAATCATGGGATATCAGCGGAATGACTTCGAGATTGAATCGAGACCTATTGCCTGCATAGTCCGTGAACGCGAACTCCGGCTCTTCGGGCATGTAGCACGCTATCAAGAAGTCGACCCCATTCATTTTTCTTTAACACAATCACGAACAGAGAAGGCCAAGGGGATGCCTACAAAGCTCATGGCAGGAGTAATTCAATGGATTCTGTTATGTGTGGCCTGCATGCAGACTTGCGCGGGGGGAGCTGGGAGGTGGTATGTGCCTATGGATTCATGAATTGATAGATAGATAATGCATAAAAGTTAAAGTTGCGTACGAAATCAATTGTATAGTATTCTCTTTCCAACATCACCCCGATAACAAGGCTCACTGTGGCGTATAGGGATGCATGTGCTCCGTGCCGCTGCCATCACTACAGACGGATGGGCGGCGCTGGGAGGTGAAGGAAAAGCTTAATACCGAGCGTGATCATGTCAAGGTAACGCGTATTTCTATCTGGCTGGCCGACTTCGGTTGTTTGGTTTGCGCATCTGACCTTCCCTTTGTGTATGTCTTGGCGTGTATCTTTGTTTGTTGATTGTATGTCGTTTGTTTATATGTTCCTTAGTCTATCTATATTTGCTTATCAGTCTATCTATTTGTCTGGCTGACTGGCTAACTGTCTTTCACTGTGTTTGTCAGCTTCTCTCTCTCTCTCTCTCTCTCGAACAGTGCATAAAACACTGTCAAAATTAATAAAAATCCCTCTGAATTAATCCGATCAGACAATATAAAATAAAATATCCAGCATACTTTCCAAAAGCATTCATGCAGGAGATAGAAAAATATACTACTGAATAATGCATCAAAATCGTCTATTAAACCTGACCTTTCACTTCAACAAAACACGGAATTCAGTAAACCATAAAGAAACCTCAGGGAAAAGTATTACTACGACGCAGCTCATTCCAAGACCAAGCTGGTTTAAAAAGCTTCATCAAACAGGCAGTCAGGCAAACAGGCACGCAGATATGAACAACAGGGACTTGCTGGAGGGCGAGGGGTGCGTTGAAGTATGCTTGAGTGTGAAAGGAAGGAAAGCAAGGACAGTCCCGTGCAGCCAACAGCGTTTCTACTACAGGAGTGTGGATACGGGAATGTCTTTCGACGCGTTTAGGAGTCAGAGGAGCAGGTTTGTGTTTCTTTGTTTACTCATGTGTGCCTCCTTTGTGTGGGGATGGGTGGTACCTAAGAGTTTGTAAGTGTAATTTTGTGTGTGCGTAAAAGGTATATATATATATATATATATATATATATATATATATATATATATATATATATAGAGAGAGAGAGAGAGAGAGAGAGAGAGAGAGAGAGAGAGAGAGAGAGAGAGAGAGAGAGAGAGAGAGAGAGAGAGAGAGAGAGAGAGAGAGAGAGAGAGAGAGAGAGAGAGAGAGAGAGAGAGAGAGAGAGAGAGAGAGAGAGAGAGAGAGAGAGAGAGAGAGAGAGAGAGAGAGAGAGAGAGAGAGAGAGAGAGAGAGAGAGAGAGAGAGAGAGAGAGAGAGAGAGAGAGAGATCGTATGGCAGTAGCTGTAATGGATATGGGTACGGTTTAGGGCTCAGAAATGGGCTGCGATGAAGGGTAATGTACCTCCATAATCTGCTGCATCCTTTAACCTAAGTGGTGGGGAACACTATATTAGGCTCGAGGGGGCCTAATTACATGCATAAGGAGAGATGGAAGATGTATAATCAATGACACACAACCAAAATTTCCAGCTAAAACTACTACCTCTTCACTACTTTCTCTTCATTCCTGCATTTTCTCAGATACTTCAGATCTACCTATTTTCTTTTCTTTCTCATTTTCATTCCACCAGATCCATATCACCATGGCAACCTTAATGATGACATACAGCATTGCCGGGGACCATAGTGAAACGGACGACGAAAACATGAAGAAGGAAAGGAGAAGGAGAAGAGTAAGCGAGGGATGAAGAGGTAAGGAAACGGCAAATAATAGACGCAGAGTAAGGGATTAGAAGCAGTAGGGAAGGATAAGAGGATATGGGAAAAGTAGAGGAAAGAAGGGAGGAAGAGGAGAAAAGGTGAGAAAAAGCGAAAAAGCGGAATAAGAGTTAAAGGAAAGGAGAGGAAATGAAAGGTTAAGCGTCAAAGGAATATGAAGAGTAAACAATGAGAAGGGTAGCGAAGGGAAGCGAAGCCAAAAATAAACTTGAGGAGAAATGAGGTGCTGGAGAAGGAAGAGGAGGATAAAGACGAGGAGGAAAGATGACAACGACGGCGATGGAAATATATAAAGCATAAAATAAGAGATTCATGATAATAAAATGATGGATGAGTGATTATTGAACTCGAGAGAGAGAGAGAGAGAGAGAGAGAGAGAGAGAGAGAGAGAGAGAGAGAGAGAGAGAGAGAGAGAGAGAGAGAGAGAGAGAGAGAGAGAGAGAGAGAGAGAGAGAGAGAGAGAGAGAGAGAGAGAGAGAGAGAGAGAGAGAGAGAGAGAGAGAGAGAGATAGAGAGAGAGATAGAGAGAGAGATAGAGAAAACTGCAATAACTTTTTTTTTTTTTTTGTACGTCGTTGCCTGTTGCGCCGGTAGGCATCTTCCTGGTGGGGCCTGATGGTCGACCCAGCCCGTTCTGGCGCAGGCGAGTGTTTATAGTGGCGCCATCTTGCATATGGTGTGTATATATATATATATATATATATATATATATATATATATAGATATTTATATATATATAGATATATATATTTATTTTGTGTGGTTGTGTGTGTGTGTGTGTGTGTGTGTGTGTGTGTGTGTGTGTGTGTGTGTGTGTGTGTGTGTGTGTGTGTGTGTGTGTGTGAAAATTACATATTCAACTGAGTTCGCAAAATCCTCAAGAATAATGTCAGATTCACTGACTTGAGAAAAATTCAAACATATTTTCCATATTCGAATTATAACAAAACAACGAGCCCTTGGAAAGAAGAAAGAGGAGGAAGAAGAAGAGCTAGAGGAGGAGGCGGAGGAGGAGGAGGAGGAGGTGGCGAAGGCAAAGGCAAAGGCAAAGGCTAAGGCGGAGTCGGAGGAGGAGGTGGTGGTGGAGGTGGTGGTAGGAAGAAAGGAGGAAGAGGTGGTAAAACGGAAGAAGGAGAGGGAGACAGAATTTGGTGAAGCAGACAAAGTTTGAGTAAAGACTGGAGACGATTACGGTACAAGTAGATTACAAGGGACAAGACTAATGACCTGCTGACATGTAGCGTCGTAAATAGGTCTGTTAATTCTGGGACTGCTGAAACAACAATATCCAGCATTCCCAAGGTGGAGGCAATAAGCGAATCATTGTTATCAGACGACAGCGGGAAACAACGGGCAAGGCTGCATGGTAGGACGCATACACAATAATATGTGAAAATTTCATGCCAATCAAATAAATGCAAATGACAAGACAGGAATGAAATGTAAAAAAATCTTTAGGAGCCAATATCTCGAAAATTAGTTTATTAAACTTAAAATAATTTCACAAAATCGGTAAAAAGTCTGATCGACTTTTGTTAGGTATCAGTTGAAACTACAATTAAAGGGCATTTTTTTGTTGGAAATAGATTTTCAATAATGTCAAAAGAAAACGGGACACAGAGAGGAGAAAATAATAATTGACAAAAGATTGTAATTTTTATTCTTCGAAGACAAAACAAACAATCAAAAAGTTACTTCCAACAAAATGTAGATAGGTAAACAAAGTTTTTATGGCATTTTTTTCAAACCGATTAACTGAAAAATAAAGCCTGTGAAACAACAACAACAAAAAAAACGAAAAATACTCTTTGTTTGAGTCTCTCCTAAACTTAACCCGAATTTGATGAAATTCACAGAATATACCTTTACAGTAACAAACAACATACTAAGATTCCAAAGCTATTGGACGTACCATATGCGCAGGAGGACCCCCGTAGTCGCCCCCCTTGAGAAATACTACCAAAGCTGGCACAGGGTAAAGGTTTGTTTCAGTTAGATGCGTGTCCCAGTGTTCATCAAACTAAAGAATTTGCACGGCTTCATCATCATTGATTTGAGGGAAAGCAGAGTCACGAAAGGGTCAGGGGAGAACATGTAGTTTCTGGTGATCGATGCATCAGTCACATAGAGCATGCCACGGATAGGTGGTGAGAAAAACTCATTACCTAACTGACTTTTAGGAAAATATTAATTAGTCAAAGACACATTCGAATCTATATATACACGATGTGAATGATCAGCGAAAAATGAACTAAAGTTTAACGAAAGGATGTGGCATTATGTGACAATAGTATTCTGGATTCTGGGAGAGTGGAAAATATGAAACGACCATTGGGAGGAGATGCAAGAAAGGTTTAATTTTTGAGCTCAGGTTGTACGGATGCCGGGAGCAGAGAAAGGAACAATCGCCGCTCTCGTGAATGTCTGGTCTCAATGCAGCCCTCGTTGCCATTGTAAATAAGCCCTAATCGGAGATGATCGTATTGATCATGCATGGAGAGGAAATTCTCTGCTCTATTCCAGCCCCTTTCTGCTTGACTGAATGTCTCTGTTTGTCTGTCTCGCTCCGTCGGAACGTTGGCCTGTCTCTGCCTGTTTGGATGTCTGTCTGTGTGTCTATTCTTCCTTTCATCTGTCTGATTTTTTAAAATATTTGTCTATGCCTTTGAAATTTTAACTCTCTGTCTGTCTATCTGTCTATTTGTCTGTCTCTCTGTCTGTCTGTCTGTTTGTCTGTGGATACGTCAAGTGGATACGCCATCTTTAGCGGGATGCGATCCGGTATTCATGAGGAGGGGGTGAGGCGAGATGTGCGATGTCTGTTTCTCTACCTGTGGCCTGTCTCTTTACACAAGGATATAGTCATAATTCATAAGGATATAAAGAAGCTACAGGATGGCGACGGCATACACATGACATTTAATTCATTAAATATATTCATGTTTGCATCACATACATATCTTCTTTATTTGATACATTTATCCAATACCCTATAATATAGGTATATACAGTGGTTATATATACTTATTTGTTTCCATTCTTGAGTATCGGTAAAACTTTGGCCACTTCACACATTGTTGGTATTACCTCGGTGTCCAGAGAGTTCTTACAGATGCTGGCCAGCGGTTCCAAAATCACAACTTTCTTTAGAACATGAAAGAAATATACCATCTGCATCAGGTGACTTTGTTCTTGAGTTTATCTACCACTCTTATGACCGTCTCTTGCACTAACATTGCGCAACATCTCGTCTCTCCCCTCCTCATGAATACCTGATTGACTCCCGCTCAAGGTGGCTTATCCGCTAGAGTGAATGTCAAAAGAAAGTACTCGTTTAAAGCCATGCCAGTGTCTTTGTTACAGTGTGGGTCGTCATCTACTTTTCTAAATGTCCCAACTATATCTCGGTCTTTTGTTTTGTATCTCGGTCTTTTGTTTTGTTTGGGTAAAAATAATCTCATAAGATCCTGTGTCACTGCCATCTGTCTCTTCGTCCTATACTGATAATTTTCTCATATATTTTTTTTTCACTTACGGCGCTAATCCAAAGTGTCTGTCTATGATTGGCTTCCCTCTTCAACTGTCTAGTTATCCACCATTATAACTTAATTCTGTATATAATAGTGTATATCATCCATCTAGGGTTTCCATTTTCTGATCTCACCAGCCTGAAAGGAATATTCTGAGTTTAAGCTGTAATAATCTCTTTAGGAAGATGAGCGTACAAGTCTTACACGGATACCTCGTCTGAAGGATCTAAGTGTTCTATACAACTGACGGTGAGGGCAACCGACACTCTCGAATCAAACTCTCTTTTCATGATGTAAGCCTTCATTAACGTTTTCTCTCTCTCTCTCTCTCTCTCTCTCTCTCTCTCTCTCTCTCTCTCTCTCTCTCTCTCTCTCTCTCTCTCTCTCTCTCTCTCAGGGAAAAGCGGCTGGATAAAAAATGAAAAAATATCCCGTGCAGTAACATTTCCAACAACAAAAGCAATTATAGGTACTGTGTGTGTGTGTCTGTCTGTCTGCCTATCTACCTATCTGTCTGCCTGCCTTTCTGTCTGTCTATAGATCTGTTTTTTTTTTTTTTACGTCCATGCCTATAGCGCCGGTAGACATGCTTGAGGGGCCTGGATGGTATTCGGCCCCAGCCCGTCATGGCGCAGGCAAGTGTTTATGGTGGCGCCATCTTCTCTTGGCTCATGCTGCCCCCCGGAACTCCTTCTTGATTCACTTGGAAGGTTTCCTTTAGAGTCCGGGTTGATGGGTGGTCTTCAGGACAGCATGTGGGTAGTTTTAAGCCACTCGGCGGTGACTGAAAAAACCGAGGTGGAAGCGTGGGGATTCGAACTAGCGTCGTCCATCACGTGGTGAATGTGCGCCCAGCACGCTACCACTCAGCCACAGCCATATATGTGTCTCTCTCAGGTATAAGCGGATATAGTCGTAACATTTCCAGCAACAGAAGTCATTATAACTATTGAAGTTTGCATAAGAGCGGAACGATTATTACTTCTTTTAGGTACGTCTGTGCTGAGCCGGCGTGCTGGGCTGCCCTACACCTGACACCCATCAACAGGGAGCCCTCGGCGGTAACTGAGACACCTATCATTCTGAGGTGACGCCTGGTAGTGGTGGTGGTGGTAGGGATAGAGAGGTGATGATGATGTTGGTTGTGGTGGTCGTGGTGGTGGCAGTGGTGGTGGTTCATGATGGTGAAGATGATGTATATATGATGGTGGTGGTGACGGTGGAGGTCGTCAGGTGTTGTGTAGTGGTGGTGGTAATGGTGGTGGTGGTGGTGAGAGGATGGTGAAGATGAGAATAATGACAGTAATTATGATGACAAAAATAATAATAATAATAACAATAATAATAAAAACAAAACAGATACAACAACAATAACAAAAACAACGAAAATATTAAAAAAAAGAAAAATAGAAAAAGGAAAAAGGAAAAGAAAGAGAAAAAGGATCGCAGGAAATATAACAAGAAGAAAAAGAGAAAGAATCAGTAAGAAATAAATGTGAGCAATACTCGCTTCTTCTTTTATTCCACTTGGCTGCACTAATTACCGTAGATGAAGAAGGTAAGTGAGATACAGAGGAACGGAATAAGAGTCGGGGAAAATTGAAAAAAGAAAGAAAAATAGAATAAAGGAAAAAGAAAAATGAAGGAGAAAGAAAAAAGGAAGGAAGGGAGGAAAGGAAAAAAATAAAGAGGAAAAGAAGGAGGGGAGGAGAAAGAATGATGAGAGGAAGAAAGAAAAGAGGGAGAAGAATGAGATCATTTGTGAATGAATAAAGGAAGGAAGGAAGGAAGGAAAATAAGAAGCAAGAAAGAAAGGAAGGTAGGGAAAAAAGGAAGCAAAGAAGGAAGGGAGGAAGGAAGGATAAAATAAATGAATGCTGAGAGAAAGGAGCAAAGGAATGGAGAACGAGCGAAAGAAAATAAATGAAGGGAAGGATGGAAAAATGCTGGAAGAAAGAGAATGGCAAGAAGGAAAGATAAATGGGAAGGACAAGAACTGGGGCGAAGGAATTAAAAAAGGAGAAAAAGATATATAGATAAATAGATAGACAGATAGATAGATATACATAGATGGACTAACAACAAAAAGTAATAAAAGCCCAAGACGGGAGCCAATTTTCATAAACTCAACTTTCCTTTCGAAACAGAGAAGCCAGCGAAAAATTACCTGATTTCCTGCAGCTCTGGGAGTGATAATTCGGTGCCATAACTCACGGGGGCGATGATGGGCGTTATGCGTGAGGGAGGGAGACGCGGGCTTGGGGGGGAGGTGGAAAAGGAAAGCCCGAAAAAACGAGACCGGGAGAAAAGGAGAGCGAAGAGAAAAGAAAGAGAGATGTGATTAAGAGGAAGGGTGGATGTGATGGAGAATGGCAGGAAGGGAGGACGGGTGGAATGGAGAAAGAAAAAGAAAGATATCATAAAGAAAGAAAAAGAGGTAGAAGGGATGTAGAGAAGAAAGGAAGGAAAGGAGGACGGGTGAAATGGAGAAAGAAAAAGAAAGATATAAAGAAAGAAAGGGAGGTAGAAGGGATGTAGAGAAGAAAGGAAGGAAGGGAGGAAAAGAAGTAAAGGAGAAATAAATAAAGAGAAACACTGCACATAAGAAAAAAAGGGAAGATGGATGTGATAAAAAAGGAGGCAAGGGAAAAATGATTGAATGAAAGAAAGCAAAACAGAAATGATGGAATAAAAGAAAGAAAAAAAATTTATGAAGAAAGAAGGTGAGGAACGATGTAATCAAGAAAGAAAGGGAAGGAGATAAAATGTAAAGAAATATGAAAAAAAGGAAGCAATGGAAAAAGAGAAAAAGGACATGATGAAGAAGGAAAGGGAGAATAATTATGATGAGGAAAGAAAGGAAGGGAGAAGGGAAGCATACAATGAAGAATGGATGCAATAATAGAAAGGTAGGATAAATATAATGAAATGTTAAAGTGAATGAATGCAGGAGTTAGTAGAGGGAAGGCAGGAGCAAGGGAAGGCGGAGGGGAAGAAGGGAACGATTGAATGATAGAAAAAAATTAATATATGGAGAAAGGGAGGAAGGAAGGAGACAGAAGGATTATGTAAAGGTACGGAGGGAGTTCATATCTACAAACCTCTTAAGAACTCATAAGCTTCGTAGTTTGATCTTCACCATGCTTTATTTATCTCCTTCTTCCTTGTTTCACTCTAGAGATGTAACAATCACTCACAAAATACAGTGTCTATAAATCAGTCTTACATTGATATTGTCCTGTCAGTTTGTCTGCCTCTTTCTTTCTGTCTACATACGTCGGTGTCTGTCTGTTTGTTGGCCTGCTTTTCTGTCTTTATGCGTCTGTCTCTGTCTTTGTTTGTCTGTCTGTTGGCTTGTCTGTGTGTGCCTCTCCGTCTCTGTTTGTCCTTCTGTTTCTGTCTCTAACGTCTGTCTCTCTCTCTCTCTCTCTCATTAAAGCCTATAATTTCCACTTATTAATTAGGAGAAATGCTCTGGAATGGGTGACTAATTTTTCCACTTAACTTCATTACCCCTTGGCCCGTCGAGAGAGAGAGAGAGAGAGAGAGAGAGAGAGAGAGAGAGAGAGAGAGAGAGAGAGAGAGAGAGAGAGAGAGAGAGAGAGAGAGAGAGAGAGAGAGAGAGAGAGATATGAGAAATGAGAAAAGGATGTAAAAAGTTTTGTAAATAAGACGTGTGAGGAGCGGGGATGAGGAATGGGACGAAGGTAGTTGGACTCCCACCCAATTAGTGAACTCGGCTGATTTGATTCCCGTTCCAATAATTCCCAGTGGAAGGGAAGGCACGGCAGGAAGAAAAAGGACGGACGCGTAAGTGGAAAATTGAAGGTAAGATGTGCAGGGGAAGAGAGGAATGGATGGATGGATGGAAGAAAGGAAGGAGACGTAAGGGAGGGACGATATAGAGGTGAAGGAAAGGTCGAGGATGCAGTCTGAATGGCGGACGAAAGAAAAAGGATGAGTGACATGGGGGACTCGCATAATAGGAACAGAGAGAAGATGGCATGGATAATATAGTAGAAAGGAGGGCGAGAGAATACCTTTTTATACATAATTGTGAGAAAACAGAATAACTAATAATACGTTTCCTATCCCCGCCGCAAGACACAAAAAATTAGCTCGTTCCCTGCCTCTAAGAATGTATATTTCTACACCCGTGAGAAAATATTTACGTACGTATGAATGTGATTAAATTTTTTTCATGACACAGCGAGGGAAAAACAAGCGAAGTTCTCAAGTCTAATTGTTTCTAATTAACTTTTTCTCCCGGTCGTTCCCTTCCTCTATCTTTTATTTCTTATATTTCCTTGTGTCCTTCTTTCTCCCTTTCTCTCTTTCTCCCTGAGTGTTTTTCATAACTTCTTTTTCTTTGTTTGTTTCCTTTTTTCTCTCTTTCTTTCTTTTTCTCCGACTTTATTTGCCTGTCTTTGTTTGCCGTTTTGTCCTCTGCCCTGTTGTTTCCCTGTCTCCTTATCTTGACCGTCTTTCTGTCTGCCTGTCTCTCTCTCTCTCTCTCTCTCTCTCTCTCTCTCTCTCTCTCTCTCTCTCCCTTTCACACACACACACACACACACGCACACGCACTAGGCCCCGGCACGCAATCCATCACCCGCCGTAGGAAAGGTGAAATAACTTGATCAGTACCTGTAATTACGTAGCTCACCTTCCCGATCCTCCGTTTGGGGCAGCTCGTGTGTGTGTGTGTGTGTGTGTGTGTGTGTGTGTGTGTGTGTGTGTGTGTGTGTGTGTGTGTGTGTATTTTACTTATGAATGTGTGCGTGTCTGTGTGTGTGTGTAGGGGGGGGGGAGGGGGGGGTTGTGTTTGTGTGTAGGGGGGTGAGAGGGTGGAGGGGAGGGGTCTATATAACATTCCGTTCATAATGTTTTCAGCATGTTTAACGGAGTCTATATAATTTGCGTCTAGACATACGTATTTGACCTCCAGAGACCAAAAAATATTATATATACTTGATAAAAAATCTTGGGTCATAAAAATATTTAGGGTCTTAAAATGTTTTCTGTACCGGACACAGATCAGTAAACGAGTTACATAAATATAAGAAGACAAAGGTGACGGGGAAGAAAATGAGGGCGAAGTCACTGTGGCGTTCCCGAGCCGGCAATGGTAGAGGCGTGAGGGACATGCCTGAATGTGGCTGCTAGGAGCGACACTTTACGTTGAAGCAATAAAACACGGAGACGCACCGAAATGGGAACAAACAAAGAAAACAAGTCTCTCCAATAAAGAAAATTTCAGTAAAAATATTTCATAACGTAAAATTCCATTCTCCAGAAACAATATTCAGGGGTGAGCAGGACAGGATGGAGCGCGGCCGCCCCTCGCAACCCCCGTGTGTGCGAGGGGAGGTTTTTCATGACCCTCCACAGAAGATCACAGACAATAAATCAAATGTGAGTTTGACAAATCCTTGAACTCCTCCGGGCGGGCGATGCATGAGAGTGTGATGGAGGAAGGTGTGCGAGAGACTGTGCTCAGTATTTTCTCCACAGGACTCGTCCTTTCAAGTTTTTTTTTTTTTAAGATACTCCTTTAGTTACAAATATGTGTTTTCCTGAATCCATGTGCGATGCTTCACGTAAAACACCAATTAAAAAGTATCAGAAAACTGTTCTACATTGAAACGTCCCCAGCTGCGTTTCTCTTATTATACAGGATGGTAACGCGACTCGGCAAACTGGAAAATTGAAAATTCTATTAAGACCACTTCATGGAATAAGAATTCAAACAACAATTAAGTTCTCGGAGCTACCACACGAGAGAACCAGGTACACGTTTTACTAGTTACCTGGTTTATTTTTAGTTAAAAACATGTCGTCTTTCCTTATGAAAATAAAACAGCCAACCCAGATCTCTCCCTTCTCTAACACGAGTGTGACAATGTTCAGAAAAAAAATCTCAAGGAAATCAATCGTGGACTGCACCGAACTTAAAAAAAGATAAAAAATATGTGTAATGAAAAGTAAACTTTAGTTGAGGTTCTCGGAATACTGCAAGCCTCTCGACACACCACAGAACGTAGCACATCCTCCTTGACACACACAAAGGGGGGAAGCATCACCCTATGAAATCCGCCGTCCCTGCAGGGCACCAGATTAATTGCTGGAGAGGCAGCACGGAGTGGAGACCATGCCCTTAGGAGGCGACCACTCCTTCCTTGAACAAAGACATGGATTTCCTCGTCTTTAATTTTAGACTTCGATGTAAGTTTGTACCGAATGAATAAAAAAAGGTATCAGGCTTCCGTTCCTGACCATTCAATTACTCTTTATGATTACTAGGATATTTGGAGCCATTCTGGAGTATGTTCACATAGAGGCAAAATAGAGCGACAGTTCACACTCTACACTCAAGGTAGAATACATGTCTCACCAGCAATGAAATGTAGCAATCCACTGCATTCACGATGACCACTAAAGCCAGAATTTCGAGCCACTGGCCCCTCCACCCCGCAGCCAGCCACGACGCGGCAGGGACGCGCGGCACCCTGGCTCATGACGAGGAGCAGCGACGCCGAGAAAAATAAATCACTGCCTTCTGACCGATACGCAACGTGAGGGTTGGGGCTGACAAAGGCAAATATGTTGCTGAAGATAACCGTTGAAGATCATGCGGGGAACAGAACCTATGTATATGCAAAAGGCAACGGCAAATTGGAAGCATTTATCCCTGCTGAGAGGGCACATGTATTGTGTGAATTCTTGTTGGGAAGAAGAACCATATTCAACATTACCTATAACATTATCAGTACACAAACACGACGAGGTTACGGAAACTTACACGAAAATTTTAAATCTAATAAGAAAATGGTTTTGATTTTCTATTTAATCAACAGAAAAGTTTAAAAACAGTAGATTGTCAAAAGCCCTCATTTCACACTAATGATAAAATATACGTAAGTGAAATGATAGTGACAGCAAATAATTCGATGCAGTGGCGGGCACAATAAAGCGAGAACACGTCATCGTCTGGGGTTTGAGAGCAACAGGTAGGGCGAGTGGGCGGCGTGGCGTGGCCGGGGACCCGAACAAGAGGATCCATCTATCATTGAGTCCGTTCAGGCGGAGAGACGTGACGAGTGACTTGGAGGCGCCACGCTCCTGGATCTCGCTGGTTACACACACACACACACACACACACACACACAAATATGTAACGATACAGTGTCACAGGGTGTTTCAAAGTTGACAACCCACTAGTCTTCACAATATTAGTAGACATGTGTGCAGGGCAGGTAACCGTGCACTCTTATTGAACGTTGTTTTCCCTACGATTATTGAAAACCTAGCAGCGCTATTCTCAATCAATCAATAAATTGTGGCATACGCCGGGGGCGCGTCGCCTCGCCCACCCTACGGCGCCAAGTCCGAGGGTCCCTCCGGGCGAGTCTCCATGCAGGCCGCCTTTCCATCCCGAGTACCGTACCTCCCGGCAGGATCTATCGACTTGCTCAACTTACGAACTCCGTGGGCGTCCCCTTAGCCTTCTCCACTCATGATTGTCTCTTAAATTAAGAGACAACTCGATGAGCAGGATCAGCTTCAGGGTGACGTGCCACGTGCCCGTATAGCCGGAGTTGTCGTTGACGGACTATGCAGGTAATATATGTCGAATCAGTCTCACGGAGTGGTCGCCGGTTTGACACAAAGTCATTCCAGCGATATCTCATGATTCTGAGTAGGCATTTATTACCAAAGGCATCAATCCGCCTCTCCAAGTCCCCATTTAGTGTCCATGTCTCACAGCCATAGAGAAAGACAGGGAGCACAAGAGACATGAAAATCCGGATCTTTGTCCTTTTCCACAGGTATCGATAACGCCATATACTCGTGCTGAGCGAGTCCATAACACTGTGGGCCAAACCGCGGATCATGGCCTCACCTCCAGCTTTGAGCAGCTCCGTACTGATGTTACAGATGCCAGGTGCCTTTCCACCCCTCCACTTTGCCAGAGCCTTTAGACAAGAATAAATCACAAGTTTGGGAATATTTTCAGTGTCTTCAATACACCATTCCCTATGTAGCATGTCTGCTATAGGCTAATTTTTCATGTATTTCTATTTAAAAGGATTATTGCAGTATATGTCTTCGCTAAAACATATTTCTTATATATTCGTACATCAGATAACTATCTAAAGTTATCGAATAGTGGTGTAAAGATTTCAAATATCTTTGTCTCTATATTGCTCTGTGCACCATCGGGGACGCGTTAATCTTGTGCGTTGGGGAAAGATGGGAATCGCGATGTGCTTCTGTAAACACATCACCCACTCCCACGCTTCCACTGGATTCCTCAGTAGCAAAACAAATCTGTTTCGATACACGAGGAAAAAATACAAAATGTCACATGCTCTTTCTAGCCGCGTTTGATATTTTCCCATAAACGATGAGCGGCATAATATCCTGGAAAATCAAACCCACACAGGGCTGGGAGATGACAAAATGTGTTCAAGCGAAAAACGAGTTGCGAGAAAACACACACGAGTGAAAACAAAAAATCGCAATATAAGCAAGGCAATATGACATGCAGATAAAAAGAGAAAAAAAAGAAACTGTATACAATGAAAAGTGAGTCCATTTAATTTATTGCATGAAGATTTCCCATGAAAAAATCACAGAGGTTTTGTCTGTATTCCAACCTAGACAAACTTGCGCTACAAGAATAATTTATGCCCAAGCTTTATTATTAGGATATATTTTATAACCCGAGGCAAGTTTATATTACAGTTCATGCATCATATAGAAAAAAAGCAAGCTACATGACACTGCCATTAATTCCAGCTTCAATTTGTGCGCGAACGAGCGCGCCCGTTTGTGTGTTTGTGTGTGTGTGTGTGTGTGTGTGTGTGTGTGTGTGTGTGTGTTCTGATTACGCTCTGAACTCGTGATCGCCAGCCAGCACCCTCCCCGAATCAGCTTTGAAGCTCTGATGACGGATTTTTGGGAATGGTTGTAAACTCACACCCACACACCCGGGAGGCGGGACACAACAACCCCCGACTGACATTCTTGGGTGGAAAAGCGGTAATGAATAAGATTTCCCATCCGACTCCACTCTCCCCGGGAATCTAACGCAAGACGTCTAGGTTGTGAAGTAAGCCCACTAACCACGGCAACACAGAGCTCCTACCGCTGTACTACAAGTCAGTGTGTATATGTGTGTTTGTGGCCCCGGGGGTGGGGGGGGGTGGGGGCTGCTAACGTAACGCGTACATTCAGTTACAATAAAATGCCGGAAAGCAAAACAGAAATGTACGTACAGCTGTCAATCTATCAATTTATGAGTCTCTCTCTCTCTCTCTCTCTCTCTCTCTCTCTCTCTCTCTCTCTCTCTCTCTCTCTCTCTCTCTCTCTCTCTCTCTCTCTCTCTCTCTCTCTCTCTCTCTCTCTCTCTGAAAATATTTGTAAATATCTTTATATATCCGTCTACCAATCTGTCTATCTATCTATTTATCTATCTATCTATCTATCTATCTATCTACCTATCCATCTAAGTATCTATATATTATTTATCTACGAGTATCTATCTTTCCTTTTTAACTTGTTTGATGTCCGCAATTTTCAAGATGACGAGGAGGAGGACGTTGACGATGTTGCCGTTGCTTTAGAGGCTGGAAAAGGAATAACGTTGAATCTAAATGCCGCTTCATGTAGAGCCATTTCCTTCATGCACAGAAAACGGAGGGAAAATAGTCTTCGCTGGAGGAAAGGCCCCGCAGCTTTACCTACGCCCTTTATGATCTCATTTCATGCCGTTATTAGCAGTGTTGAGCTTTACTGGGCACTCGGAAGGCACTCGCTCTAGTTCTCCGCATTCTAATTTCAAAACAGGTCACTGATTTACCCGTGCAGGACCTGGGCCGCGCGAGACAGACTATGATGAGAGTGTACTATATAGTGGGATGACAGAGTTGATCATGTACCTACTCAAAATAATTCTTTCAAACACTATAACAGACAAACAATGAGTGAGAACCGTGTTGGTGAAGCCCTTTTGACCTTAAGCAACAATGGCAGAAATATCACTTGCCAATGAAATATGCAGGAAGGCAGACAAGTAATAAAACATGTGCAAAGACTGAATGTTATAGAATATATGAAAGTTTTATTGTCTTTCATATTACCAATGAAATATGTATGTGCGCATTATGAGAGAAACAAGAATATGAAGGTCACAAGGCATGATGAGAAAAGAAATGACACGTGCCAAAACACACACACACACACACACACACACACACACACACACACACACACACACACACACACACACACACACACACTCGGGCCGTGCAGCGACACACCACCGACACATAATCCATACAGGACCGCTGCATTTCTCTCCCGCGGCCCATTACGGTACGCAATTACCCGGTCACTATGCAAATGGCCACACGAGTCAAGTATTTAAGTTCAGGGTTGAGAACAAGGCCGCATGGACCTGGCACTCATCCGTATTTTATATATACTACAAACAAGATCTATCAAACAATCAGTCTATGTATCTAGTATTCATTTTTCTGTTTATATCGATCTCACTCTCTATATAGATTACTTTACGATGAGTCTATACCGCCGGTAGGCTTTATAATCACGATGTGTCCCGTTGGTCGGTCCCAGTCTATAAGCGGCGCAGACAAGTAGTTTATAGTGGCGCCACCTTGCATGGCTTATGCTGCTCACCCAAAATTCCTATTGATCCTCTTGAGATAATTTCCCTAAAGTCCAGGTTGATAGGTGGTCATCAGAGCAGCAGGGTTGTCTTCGACCAGTCGATGATGACTGAAAATTGTCAGATTGTAGCTAAGAGTGGGTCTTGAGCCCGGATCCTTCGCTGACCACTCAGCATATATATATATATATATATATATATATATATATATATATATATATATATATATATATATATATATATATATATGAGAGAGAGAGAGAGAGAGCGAGAGAGAGAGAGAGAGAGAGAGAGATTAAGAAACAGGGATAGGGACAGAAACGAACAGACTAACCGACACAGACATACAGAAAAAAAATACACTTACAAGAAGAGAGACAGACAGATTACCGATTTCAATAACATACAAGACTAAGCTTTCATATTGGAGTCGGGGAGTCTGGGTTGACCTACTCCGTTACGCGTGCCAATTCCAAACTTTTCAGGAAGAGAATCAATCTACGTGCCTGTCTGTCTGTCGTTGTGTGTATGATCCCCCGTCTCTCTCTCTCTCTCTCTCTCTCTCTCTCTCTCTCTCTCTCATTATTCATTCTGCTCAGCCCTGAGAAACACAAATATAATTCCACACCTAAAACACACACACACACACACACAAACACACACACACACACACACACACACACACACACACACACACACACACACACAAGAAAGAAACCCTCCTTGAAAACATGCATAATTCGGCGCCTAAGTTAGTGGACGACACCAAACTTTAAGCCTTTTCTCTTTTTGTGGACGTGGGGAAAGAAAGTGTAAATTTTATCTACTGAACTATATATAATTACATACGCCTCGTTTCTGAAGCATTTACATACATTACACTATTTTTTTTAATGTTTTAATGAGTTTTTTTTACTTCATTATCAACTTCAACAACTAACTTTGCCTAACTTTTACTCCATCACTTGTACGTTATATTATTTCTATTTTTTCGACCCTTGGAGAGAAAATTGGGAACGTAGATATTTGCAAACACCGACAGACGGGGCGGACGCGTCTGTTCCCGCGTCCTTTCTTGCTCACCTGAAAAACCGAGCGGGACACATCGTTATCGCGCCTAATGAAGCGAAAAATGTGTTACGCGGGTGTGGTGATGACGTACTGTACCCTAATGAGCGTGAGTGGCAGGCTTTAATGGCGTAAATTATATGGGGGGGAGGGATTTTTACACTAATACAATGGTGATCTGGAGAACAGCAACAACAGCAACAACTACTCCTATTACTACTACCACCACCACTACTACTACTACTACTACTACTACTACTACTGCTACTACTATCACTACTACAAACAAACAAAATACGATACCTACAGCAATAACCACTAACACATGTCTTGATGCAGTTAAACTACCTAAGAAATTACCTCGGCAACGCTTACTAATTTTGCTCTGTTTTATGTTCGTATCATTACAATTACTCGCATGATTCAAAAGTACAATTTCGCTGTCATTATGGGGGATGCAAAAGCCAAATGATCAAAATGACACGGAACCGGCAAATCAGTTCCCCGCTAATAGCAGACAATCATCATCTACGAATTGGATCATAAATCATTTCAAACCGCCTTTTTAAACGTACCGGGTGGCGCTGGTTACAAAATGGAGCGCCAGATGAGTGCACGAAATTTAGACAGGTATCAACATAAGTTCTCCGTCGGCATCTTTCTTAACCCAACAACATATTCGTGAAAGCAAAACATAAATGTCATCAGAAACACAAGCTACCATGTGAGATACAACAGTTAATACTTAAAAAAAAGCGGGTACTTACGAGTGATGTCAGAAGTCAGTAGTGATGAGGATAGTGTGGCTCTGGTGACAGTGGCTCCAATTCCCAGCTGTGGTCAGGTCACCGTGAATGATCCGGGTCAAGGCTGTTGGGATGAGGTCACGTAGCTGTCACCTCCGTGTGTGTATCTGGATCCCACTGTTTATGTCCATTACAGGTTCACGCCAATACTGTTCGTGCTCTTCATGGACGAATTCATTTTGTACCCTCAACACCTTCCATCACAGAAGTTGTATTATTATTGTCATTGTACATTTGAAGGGAATACCTTGAAGGACACTAGACAAGGGTTCTGTTTTCCCAAGACGTCTATTCTTGTTATGCGTATCTAGTGGGAAAAAATGTCCTTTAACTTTCACAAATTGTTTTTCCGTTATCAACACTTCGAGTATTTGATGTGTTAGATTTTTTTACTGACGTTCAGAAGGCGGGAATCTGCCGTCACTGGTTCGTCTGTGGCCTTCACGCCGGCAGTCCGCGTCCCTCACTTGAGGATAATAGATTCAAGAAAGTTTGGTGGCAGTTTTGTTCCAAGAGTATTTCTTTCACCAGTTTCAATTCCTGTGAAGTGGGATCAGTAGACAACTTCACCTGGGCGGCTCGGAGCTGTGGAGGGAGGAGAAGAGAGAAGCATTAGTGATTGTCTTGGAAGGAGAACAGTGTGTCAAGGTTAGTTTATAAAACATGCATGTCAGTATTAAACGACATATTGGATTTCGCTTTCACGTAATGGAACTTTGTCGCAGGTAAAGGACATTAGCCTCCATCTTGGCAGGTCGATTATTCAAAATACACAAACAGTAAAATGGGAAGGTCATAAAACATCGTGTGACAAATGGATGATTGTGATCCTTCCTTTCTTGAGAGTGTAAAATTAAAAGAAAGTTTCGTTTAGTCGGAGCAACATCTGAGGTCATATGCCGGAGAGAGACAGAAGGGGAAGGAAATATAGAAGGGAACAGATCCCAGGAGACGGGACACAACCCCCGATTAATGCCTGGTACCCATTCACTGCTGGGTGGACTGGGGCGTAGGATATCGGAAAAGCCGCCCAAATTTTTCCACTCCGCCCGGGAATCAAACCCGGGCTCTCTCGGTTGTGAGCCGAGTGTCCTAACCACTGCACCACGAAGCCCCCCTGTAATATTAAAACTGCAAACACAAACAGTAAACAGGTAAGGTCATATAACATCGTGTGACAAATGATTGATTACTATCCTCCCTTTCCTGAGACTCTACTGTTAGAGCTCCGATGCCTGCCAATGCCTGTCTGTCTCTTCTTCCTTGATCTTCCCTTTTTTCCCCAGAACGCCAGGCTTCCTCTCCTCAGGGCCATGTCAACTTATCGGCGTCTTTATCCAGGCCGCTGTGGCTGTTTCTAGGGCGCGTTGTGCCTCTTTCTTACTTTTTACTTATTATTTTTCTCTTTTAAACTCATTTCAACATTATGCCGGCATTTTCAACCCACATGATGCCCCTCCAGTCTCTCTCTCTCTCTCTCTCTCTCTCTCTCTCTCTCTCTCTCGCAAAAAGACAATATTAAATTTATATCTTGGAATGTCTTGCGTCTGGTCCCTGCCCCTGCCTGCTACTCCTATTGCTATACGCCGCCTCACACGTCACCTCCCCTTTCCAGCACCAGTAACGCACATCGCACCGAGCCAACGCACCGAGACAGAATTCACCTTGCTCCTTTCTCTTCTTTAATTAACCTTTCTTTAGTGGCTCTCTTCCTCGGGTGGATTTGCCTTTCACTCTTATTCTAAACTCCAAGGAACATCTGCATTCATGAGATTTCCGTCACTCTTCCTTGTGTTGAAGGCTGCGCGGCCGTGCTCCCTTTCTTTTTCTTTCCGTTTCTATCTGTATACCTGTCTGTCTTGATAGAGCCGCGTCCATTTGCCTGTCTGTCTGTCCATCTGTCTGTCAATGTGTGTGTGTGTGTGTGTGTGTGTGTGTGTGTGTGTGTGTGTGTGTGTGTGTGTGTGTGTTTCATTCACCGTGGTCTGATCATGTACCGGACTCGCTATCGCAAGTCACAATCCTCCACATTTTGAGCCTGGTCCTACGAGATACTTATTCAAGGATCTTTGGGTACGACGGCTTGGTCCTCACATCACACCCAAACACACCCGGGAGGCGGGACAAGCCCCGTCTACCATCCGGCACCCATTCAGAGCTGCCTTGACCGGGGTTGCGAATGAAAAGAGACTGTGCATTAGTCTTCACTTTCCCCGGGAATCGAATCCGGGACCTTGGGATTGTGAAGCGAGCGTGCTAACCACTGCACTCACAAAAAGGCGCGTACGGGCCCCGCACTCACCGCGCCATTGACGACGACGGTTCGAATCCGCCCGCTACCACCTGGGATTTTTCAGTCACCACCGTGTGGCCTAAGACTACCCACATGCTGTCCTGAAGACCACCCATCAACCCGGACTCTAGAAGAAACAGTCCAAGTGAATCAAGAATGAGTTCCGGGGGGCAGCATGAGCCAAGCATAAATGGCGCTACTATAAAAATTGCCTGAGCCATGACGGGCTTGGGCCGGCCACCAGGCCCCCGAAGAAAGCCTACCGGCGCTACAGGCGAAGACGTGAAAAAATAACATGCACATATACTCACATACAACATTTTTCTTCCTTCTTACCCTCTTTTCTTCGTTCCTTCCTTTACCATCTTCAGCCAATTCACAAGAAACAATCACTTAACCTACATTCCCATTCACTCCCCTCAAACAAGGCCACATCCTCCTCCCTCTACTCAGGGAGCCCACATAAACACATCTGAATCATGGCTTCGCATTTTCCAGGACGCAGGAGATGGATGGCTAATAGTGAGGCAAGACAGGTCCGGCGACTGACTGACTGACACACAGATTGGCTGGGTATTGCAAGGAACCGGACAATGCCTCGGCCATTCTTGAAATTACAGTGCAGAAGATCAGTCAAGACAACTGTACGTGAAGGAAAGTAAAATATGGATAAAATTAAAAGCAGAAAATTCATGGAAGAGAACACGACAGAGGAAGGAAACAGTATGCTCGTGAATAGGAATTGCATGGAAGAGGACAGCTCAGCGACTATTTCTGGATATAATATACAGAACACCACTCAGGCTGACGGAGGGTAAAGAGAGATAGTGAGATAGTATGATCATACTAGTAAGTGACTGGAAAGGAGCATGACAAAGGGACAGCGATAACTCATGTCTAGTGAAACCTCGATCAATGAGCTAATGGTGCGGTGGTTCCGTTCCGGCGTTCCGGCTGCATCAGGAATAAGTGAGAATAATGTGCAGCAAAGGTACAATAAATAAAAGGAGTCGACAAGCAGCAGCCGCCTCTGGCAGGATCAACACCGGCCGTCAGGTGTCTGGACAATAAGAGACGAGTAAATGATGCAAAGCCGACACGAAACGGGCTCTCGCCACCTGCTGTCATGACTTACAAATAACACACACACACACACACACACACACACACACACACGTACACGCACACGCACACAGACAGAAAAACGGATATTAAGTTTTCCCAGACGCAAGTGACTTCAGAAACAGACATCAAGGCCGAAGTCTGCCCGTCCAGGCCACCGAAGGGCCACAAAACTCCTCTTTCTTCGGACCGAGACACGACCGCCGCCAAACTAAAAGCGGAACAGGAAGTCAAAATAGTTTCTGCCGGTGGTGTAAGCGGGCTACAACGCGTCGAGAAGAAAGACCGCTCACGCTATACATCACGTAACAAGTAACGGGAAAGCGGAAGGGGGCGACGCCACAAGTTTCGCACCACCTGGTAGGGAGAGCGAGAAACGATAAAAAGGCGAATACGAAGAAAGAATAAGGAAAAAAGAACAGCACGGCGGAGAAAACGTGAATGAATATTTCAAAGACTAGACTCCTTCTACACAAGCCTAATCTCGTGAAGGGTGTGGGGTGGGGGGAGGAAGGGGGGTAGGGGGAGAGAGGAAGCACAAGACACGCACCACCGCCACGAACACGAGCCGCTCTCGCACTGGCGTCTCCCACTCCTCTCTGCCGCCCTACGTCCTCCCCGTCTGCGCCTGTCGTTCCAGCCATCCTTCCCTGCCCTCCTGGCTCCGGCACCCACACGGGCCGACGCCGGGTCCTCTTTCCCCAACACGGACACCCTTAACCATTCTTCACTGGCGATGGATGGCAGTACTCCATGACCCTGTGCAGGCCCTCAACTTTGCTTTGCGTGCAGTTTTCTCTTCACAGCCCCAGCGCAACACGAAGAATGCAAAAACCCTCAGAGGGAATGTGTCTTTATCTGGGTCTGTCCTTATCGCCCTCCACCAGACGCGTGTCAGTCGTTCATTCTCATTCGTTTCAACCATTCCCTTCCCTTCTCTCCTCTACTTCACGTGTGCTTTTCCTTCTATTCCCCCGCCTTTCAGCTCTTTCGCCCCGTCCTCACCTCCACTCCCACTCACAGTACTTAATGCCTCTGTCAACTAGCGCTGTCTTCCTAACCCTCTTTATGTGAGAGAGAGAGAGAGAGAGAGAGAGAGAGAGAGAGAGAGAGAGAGAGAGAGAGAGAGAGAGAGAGAGAGAGAGAGAGAGAGAGAGAGAGAGAGAGAGAGAGAGAGAGAGAGAGAGAGAGAGAGAGAGAGAGAGAGAGAGAGAGAGAGAGAGAGAGAGAGAGAGAATGTGTAACTTAGCGTCTAAAATATGACTTTCGCTGATTCTTGCTTGAAATATTTTATTTCACGATAATTCAACATTTCTTCAGCATTAAATGAATCATCTCTCTCTCTCTCTCTCTCTCTCTCTCTCTCTCTCTCTCTCGGACGTGTGCCTGGATACACTTTGAGCCAATATCGGTATTCCAGCAACAGACGGCGAGGCAGAGGCAGCTGCCTATTAGGAGGAGTGTTCTTCCGCCCCGTCCATTCATGTCACTGTGTAAGGGATGATCGAGGAGGCTTGACGTTCGGTATTCCTTTTTGTCTCTACTCCACGGATTGCATTCGCAGCTTTCGTACTTAATAAACTAGTGGGGCGAGACACATGGCCACGACGACTACTTCGGTCAGATAAATAAATGTTTAGCAAGAATGGCACTTCCGCTGTAAGTTTTTCTTTCGCTCCCCTTGTACCAGTCTAGCTGTCAGTGTGTATTTGAGTGTGTTCGTCTCTCTCTCTCTCTCTCTCTCTCTCTCTCTCTCTCCTCCACCAAATCAGCATCCTGAATTACATAACTGGCAAAATACCATCATAATGTTATCTGCCGCTCGGCTGGCAATAAATACATAGTGTAATTCCATTCTTCCATTTCATTTTATTTTTTCTCTCGTTCCCGTCAAATGAGTTTCCCCTCTGAAAATAAATTAATGAATGAGAAGAAACTTTTATCACACTCTCCCTTCGTATTTAATCTGAACAAATGACAACTTAAAAGCCATGAGTTTGCCCGTCGAGTTCTTGAAAAGATCTACACCTCGGCGCGGTGACAATGACTAGATTAGAAAAAAGATAAAGAATCATATCTACAAGGGGCCACAGCTGTCTGCGTAGTGTAATGTCCGTTAATGGCAGCAGGCTGGCTGTTCTGTAGGCATGTTAGCCGGACACGGACGTTCCTCTCTGAATTATGGGGCTTTTAGCGGTGCCACTCTCGGAAATAACGCATATGTAGACCACGAGACCACGGCTCGTAGAAGAGAAAGCGGCAGGTGTTCTGTGTCTCCTTACCAATAGGTTCGTGGAAGACAATCGTTCTACTAAGGAGGCAAGAAGGCTTTTAATTTAAAAAGAAATGGAATTGAACTGTATTGTCGGGGCGGGTGGTCTTGTTTGCTGATACCCGAAACGTCTTTTCTTGCTAGTAATATATTCTTAGAAACTCGTTAACCCAGTCCCTCACTTCCCTTTTTTAGAATATGAAAAATTTATTTGATGAAAGTAATAAAGATGGTGGTAAAGGTCATGGTGGCGCTAGAGTTGACAATAACAGCGTCAACGACAACGAAGGCAATGAAAAGATTTAGCGAAGAGGAAATTTAATGGTCACTCCTAAAAAAATATCAACACTTTTTTTTTTTGCAGTAAAGGTCGCAACTCAAGGGCAAGATATTAAGAAGCTAGCGCAATTAACCCGGTAGCAGCGACGGGCCAAATTTGTGGCTTTACCGTGTAGCAGCGACGGGCCAAATTTGTGCCATGATATAAACCCCCCAAAAAGTGATACATAATCTGATCACAGATGCTTTGATATATATTATGAAATGGTTTGTGTGAGGTGTGATTTTTTTTTCCTTTTTCTCGCTTGGAGGGATCATTAAGAAACATGATCCCTGCTGCTGCCGGGTTGATATAAAACTTAACATTACTATGAAATTGAACAAAATATATCAGTAAACATTAATAAGGCAGTGGACTGATAAAGCAAAATGTAAACACCAATAAAACAACGAGCAGCGAAAAATTGGAGCCATGAGTGTGCCCAGGTAAACAATTCAATTACGCTCTTTCTCGGCGAGGTAAAACCAGCACTTCGCCCTCCTGATCACACACTGCACCCTGATTTACTTCCGCTACAGATATTCTTCTTCGGATGGAGCCCCCCCCCATAAAAAGGAGCTGGAAAAAAAAAGGCGGGAAGATGAAAGATGGGTGGAAATGACAGGGCAGGTAAAATATGGTGTGGCGGGGAAAGGAAAGAGCAGCGGAGAAAATAGTTACACCAGGGAAAGGAACACGAGGCGAGAGAAAAAGATGAAATAGTAAAAGAAAACATTACAGCGACAACAAGAGAAAAAAAAAATTGGCACGGTAAATTCGATTTCACAAGAAGAAAATAACGTTGGAAAAATATTAGGAAAAGAAAACAGAATATGAGAGAGAGAGAGAGAGAGAGAGAGAGAGAGAGAGAGAGAGAGAGAGAGAGAGAGAGAGAGAGAGAGAGAGAGAGAGAGATAGAGAGATAGAGAGAGAGAGAGAGAGAGAGAGAGAGAGAGAGAGAGAGAGAGAGAGAGAGAGAGAGAGAGAGAGAGAGAGAGAGAGAGAGAGAGAGAGAGAGAGAGAGAGAGAGAGAGATTTACATAGATTTACATAGAAAATCAGACCACACAGACCCCATGGTCCAGACTTAGTGGCCTGTCCTTTAACCTAAGTGATTTTACATTAATCAGAAGACTCCAAAACGTTGCATTTCTACTCTAGTTGATATTAAGTTGAAGGAAGTGACGGTCGAGCTTATTTTTGAAGGAGTCAATCGTGTTACACTGGACCACTGATGATGGGAGCTTATTCCATTCTCGCACTACAACGTTGGTGAAGAAAAATTTGGTGCAGTCTGAATTTACTTGTCTACATCTGAGTTTTACGAGAGAGAGAGAGAGAGAGAGAGAGAGAGAGAGAGAGAGAGAGAGAGAGAGAGAGAGAGAGAGAGAGAGAGAGAGAGAGAGAGAGAGAGAGAGAGAGAGAGAGAGAGAGAGAGAGAGAGAGAGAGAGAGAGAGAGAGAGAGAGAGACAGAGAGGAGAGAGAGAGAGAGAGAGAGAGAGAGAGAGAGAGAGAGAGAGAGAGAGAGAGAGAGAGAGAGAGAGAGAGAGAGAGAGAGAGAGAGAGAGAGAGAGAGAGAGAGAGAGAGAGAGAGAGAGAGAGAGAGAAGAGAGAGAGAGAGAGAGAGAGAGAGAAAAAGAGAGAGATGAAGAGAGAGAGCGTAACATGGACACGAAAACAACAGCAGTTAACGAAAAAAGAAAAAAAGACGAGACAAAAGAAGTGGAAAAACAAGATGATGAAACTAACTAAAGGGAAGCAAAAAAAAGCATATGTAAAGAAAGATAGATGAAAGTCGGTGGAGGACGACAACAGTGTAAAACGATAGGATGACGATAAAGAAAAAGAGCTAAAAAGACACCTGAAAATAGCTTATGATTTACTGTAACCATTTAACCCCTGGATATGCTCGTCTAATCACATCCTGGACTCGAAAACTGACTGACCCGGCTGGATAAAGAGAGGGAAGCAACATAGTCCGATAGCGGAGTGTTGGGGAAGGGTAGAGAAGCTGTAGTGATATAGGTTAGAGGGCAGGCGAGGAACTAGGCAAGGAGATGGAAAGGGAAAATATAAGGGAGAGGGATGGCAAAAGGCGAGACAGGGAGGTAGAAAGAGGAAGGACAGAGAAGCTAGGTGATAAAGAGGAGAGAGATGACAAGGAGCGAGGCGAGGCAGGGAGGTAGAAAGAGGAAGAAAAGAGAAGCTAGGTGATAAAGAGGAGAGAGATGACAAGGAGCGAGGCAGGGAGGTGAATAGAGGAAGGAGAAAGGACAGTAGGCGAGGAACTAGACAGGGAGGCGGCAAGGGGAAGTGAAAGGAGGAGAGACACTACACACACAAACGATGCAGTCCAAGCTGGGGGGAGGAAGCATAATGAACAGCTACGGCGCCATTAGTCACATCCACTGGTGCTGGGTGACGGGGGAAAGGACAGATGGAGGAGGAGGAGTGGTGGTGGTGGTGGTGGGGGAGAGAGAGAGAGAGAGAGAGAGAGAGAGAGAGAGAGAGAATATCCTTCCTCATCACAGTTAGTGGTCGCCTTGTGTCGGTCTGTTTCATCAGCAGACCGCACATCACCAGCTAACAACGCCTGCCAGAGCTTCGCCTCGTAGCATACCCAACACCAAGCTAAACCGTAATCTTTACTAGCTTCCCTTAGTTCCAGCGTTCATGGAATCTCTGAAGACTCTTGAGGCTCTATTTTTAGCGTACTTAGAAGCGTATCTTTGGAGAGGAAGAGAAAAATCACGCACTTTTCTCCCCCGCACGCCAGCAATGTTTAGCAGGAACATGATTATCGTGGCCGGCGGCGTGGCCCTGCCTGCGCGTGGCCGTGCGGTGGCCGGGGAGCAGCGGCCGTTGCGTGCCCTTAATTTCTGATGGAAGTTACGGTTAATGAGGCCTGGCACGTTTTTCCTCCTGCTTCACTGCATTATCCTGAAGGAGGGAGAAGACGCGGGAGGAAAATAAGGAAAAATAGATGAGTGAAACGAGGGGGAGAGAGAACGAGGGAGTCAGTGGGGTATGTTGAACGAGACCTGACGGTGTTGCAATAAATATTTAACGATATTTTTATCATTTTCATTTATTGAAAACATGTCTTCGCAATCTTCCCTCGTTAATTAAGATTGAACCATTTCCTTCGAAACTCCAGAAATGTTGTTAGTGTTAAAAACTTTACAGTGAGTCAACATAATTTGCTAGACGCAAGCACACACTTTTATTTAGAAAAAAATATTGAGCTCTAACGAGATAAGAAACGTTCACCTTGATGAGCGCGTGCGACACACACACACACACACACACACACACACACACACACACACACACACACACACACAACCCCCCCTTCCCCACACACCTTTCCGGACCTTCCTGTCACCCTTCACCGGCGCGTCTCGGATCAGAGATTACTTTTCGTGGAGGAAAAGAGCAGCGCTACATTATTCTACATCAACCCGCGAGAGTTTTCTTCCGCGCCTTCGAGATATAAACCATTTTCTGCGTCTCTCAAGCACGCACGCGCCATCACATCGCCGCCCAGGAGAGGACCCAAGACTCCCCCTTCACCCTACCTCTCCTCTCCTCCCACCACGTAGAACTCCAGGACGCGGCCTCTCATTCCTCGACATCTTTAACTTCTTAGAAATTCGTTGAGACTTTTTTTGCGCAATTTTCTGGGAGTCGGGAAGTCTACAATACAATTTTACACTCGACTCTCAAATCCCCGGCACACGAGGAACACCCACAAGAAAAATGGTTTAAAAAAATATGGAATAGTGCTCGGCGAAAGATTAGAAAACTTGCTACGCCATGAAGTAGGCCCGTCGGCAGCGCTGTGGCGGGTAGTGTTAAGGGATAGTAAGAGTTGTGGTGGTGATAGGGGTTGTGGTGATGGTGATTTGAGTAATGGTGGATGGGGTAGGGGTTGTAATGGTGGTGGTTGGGGTAGTGGAGGGTAGGAAGGAGGTGTGGTGGAGGTGGTTGGGGTTGTGATGGTGGGGCAGGGGTTGTGATGGGGGTGATTGTCATTGTGGTTGGGGGGTAGGGGTTGTGGTGGTAGTGGTTGGGGTAGTGGTGGTGAGGGTGGAGGTAGTGGTGGTGAAAGTGAGAGTTGCGTAGGACAGTAACATAACAAAGAGCCAAGTGTGATGCAATTGGTGGTTGGGCGTTACTAATAAACCATTTTGAAGTGTTTTCGTGGGGTGGAAACTAATTAATGCTTCACGTGATCACAATTATCCTGAAAGATAGGCCACCTGCACACAACGGCCGCAGTTACAGCAAATTAGATGCGCAGTGTGAGCTTGCCGGCAGAGAAGGTCGGAAGGTCGGACATAAAACGAATTATTTTTATTCATTCAGTCTCTCGCTCTCTTTCTTCCTCCACCTCTCTCACTCTCTTATTATTCTCTCTCTCAAATTTAGATGACTAAAATAGACGAACACAGACAAGGAGAGAAATGCATATAGAGACAGACACATAAAACACAGGCATAGAAGGGATAATAATTCGTGTAAATCTGCTAACAAATCACTCATACCTAGGGAAAAACAAAAAACAGCGGTTGGCATGGATACTGAAAAGAGCGTAGGGACGAAAAATGTATCTCGTGGGGAAAAATAAAATAAAAAATTCTTCCAGGTCAGATTCTCGATTCTTGGAGGTGGTGAAAAATACAAGATTAATGAAGTAAAGAAGACAAGAAAGAAAGCGAAAAAAAAAGGGAGGAGGCGGCGGCTGGAGAAGGTCATGGGGGATCGAAACTCTAAGGAAAGAGAAGACAGGGAATAAAAATCCGTATTAGAAAAGTGTACTAGTGTTTTGAGGACTGTGATATTCTAGAGGCATGTAGAAGATTATTGGGGTAACTCAAAAAGTATATATTGGAATTTTCTAACCTTTGCAGGAGTAAATAACCTCGTAACTATTGGCTTCTGAGAGAGGTAATATATTTGATGTAAAGAGTTGCTACACACACACACACACACACACACACACACACACACACACACACACACAGGACAACTTCATGTGATGGGATGCCGACACAAAACTTATAAATTTGGGACCGATGAAATATTAGAGCGTTAGCAACTTCAAGGAACATAATGACTCTTGATTTCCAACAACTAAGCTCCTGTCCAATATAAGACGCAACTCAGGCAATAAATAACTTGGCAAAGCAGCAACCCAGTCCAACCCCACCCAGCCTCCCCACCACCGCTCGGGCACTGGCCGCGAGCTCCGTGCTGGCTGGGACCGTCACGCTAATTCACAGGTGGAAAACAAAACAGACTGAAATAGCTGGGTGTGTGTTGGCGGGTCACACATTTATAGACAAACAGGAACGCACGCGCACACACACACACACACACACACACACACACACACATGATGGAATAAATAAACAAAATTTTTCAGTGAGTTCAGAATCAACTCCGCGGGCCTTAACCAAACCCCGCGTCGTTGTGGCTTGCCACACCTTAACTTTTCTTTTCCTGTGCAACTGTGCTAACTTCGGAGCGAATATAAATAAGCAAATAAACCTGCAAGGCCAAGGGATAAGAGATGAAAGCAAGGGAACGGAGATTTAATTGAGAACACCTGGCTGCCTCCCTGTATCTATCGAGGGGCGAGGGAGGCTGCACAGCGAACGGGAAAAGGAGGGAGAAAGGGGAAGGGCATGACCAAGCGACGAATGAATGCCTGCCTTCGAGAATATTATCATCGTTGGGAGTGAGAAATCTGTACGCGTCTTGGCGCGGCACTGTGAGATATATTCCGCAAAGTTAAGCGTCTGGTCTGCCAACGTTTCTCTCTCCTCTGATCTACGATGGCTGTTGTTTTAGAGGTGCCAACCGTTCTAACCCGTCGTATGTTGTGCACGTTACGGCCCCACTGAATTCGCTTTGCTTATATCAGTTGTTCTACAAAGTGAAGAACACGTGCATAGGACAAAGTTAAAACAATGATTATGGGAGTACACATCAAATACACAAGGGCTCTTCTGACACTCATGTCACCCTCGACATTCAACACACCCACCGCGGAATTTCATTACTGCCTCCCCATTTAGACCTCCCTGATCCCCCATTTTTTTTCTCAGGCTTTGTCAGTTAAAAAGAATAAAAGTCTGCAGATATTGCGCCGCCGACACGCTCCTCAGCTCCCACTCTCTCATTCTCCAGTGAAAACACACGGCAAAGTGCTGCGCAAACGCAGTGTTTTCACTTTTATCACAGTATTTATTACATTGCAGGCTATTCAAATGTGTGTGTGTGTGTGTGTGTGTGTAATTCACCTCACCTCTTGGTCTGCTACGGGTCTCTCTCGAGACAGCCAGCCGTTCCCCTACGGAAGAGCACAGAGCTTATAGTACCGATCTTTGGGTAGGACTGAGACCACTCACACACAACACACCGCGACAACGAGGTCACAACTCCTTGCCTGACGTCGCGTGCCTACTCACTGCTAGGTGAACAGGGGCTACACGTGAAAGAAGATAAACCCAACTTATCTTCACCCGGCCGGGGAATCGAATTCCGATCCTTCTGGTTGTGAGGCAGACGCTCTATCCACTGAGCTCTCGGACCGTGTGTGTGTGTGTGTGTGTGTGTGTGTGTGTGTGTGTGTAATTTCACCACGGCCTGATAACGAGTTGGACTCGCTTTCGCCAGCAGGTACCCTCACGAAGTGGGCAAGTGCTCATTATTGTCGATATCTGGGTACTGCCAGGACCTCACACACCACACCGCATCCCCCTTGCTCAAGGGGGGGCTGTAACAACTCCTAATCAACGGAAAGAATTCGGCTTGAGCGGGGCTCGAACCGCCGCCTGTTTGGTCGCGAAGCCTTGCAGCGCGGCGCTCTATCCGATTGAGCTACCGGACCGAGAGAGAGAGAGAGAGAGAGAGAGAGAGAGAGAGAGAGAGAGAGAGTGTGTGTGTGTGTGTGTGTGTGTGTGTGTGTGTGTGTGTGTGTGTGTGTGTGTGTGTGTGTGTGTGTGTGTTCTCAAGTCTACGCTCAAACATTTTCAGGTTTCACTATGTGTGTGTGTGTGTAAACATCTCACTGGCTGTGTCGATTTTTTTCTTTAGCCGCCTCCTGAAGAGAAAGGTGTTCAAGCAATTTTTTCTTCCTCTCCTAACACGGTTCTGGAGCTTGGCATCTCAGAAAAGATTTTGAGAAAAATCCAAAAATCGCGCAGCGGAAGGAAAAGAAAAATGCTGTGTATAACAGGAAGAGGCAGGAAGCGAGCATCATGAAATAGAGGACTGACAAAGGTTAAAAATACTTTAAGGACTTTTCAGAATAAGAAATGGGCTTGGGTTAGTCGTATTATGCATAAGGGACAACCAAACTAGCCAAGTGGTAACCCCAAATTAGAGTAGACGGACGACCAGGTGGATAGTTGAGATTTAGAGCATTTGCCGGAGTGGGATGGAGCACAGTAATATCAGACACATAGAAATGGTGGAGAATATTGGGGAAGACCTTTGTTCAACAGGGAATTAGTAATAGCTAATAAATGAGGATGGTGATAATATTGATGAAGACGTCTCATCCTTCCCTGAAAATAGAGAAAGGTCTATGCTGAGCAGCACATGCAAGGCTGCAGGGTGATCTAGCCAGTCAGACAACACCGTAGAGGAAGGGTCTTATAGACCAACAGAAGAATATCTATCAAGGCCTCAACACATATGAAGATAATAAAAAGAAATAAGATCATCAGCTGGAATAGTTTTGATAGTGAACGTAATTACGAGCATTCTGAGCGTAGGAAAAATGCTAAAGCCATCCAGCGAAGGAGATTAAATTAGATTTTGGACAAAGAATTCAGCTTCAAACATGGAAGAATGTAGCTCTGCCATCAGAAAAAGTGAAAATCAAAGATAAATATGAATGAATATTAATGAATATCACGCTAGATGCCAGACATTACGATCAAAAGAAAATTTGCGTAATTTTTACATGGTGTTAAGGAGGAGGGTGGACATATTTATATGATTCTAAGTGTATGTTATGCAAATTTATAACTGACTACTGAAAACCAACACATTTAATCACATCCTCCTCCTCAACTTCCTCCAAATCTCCTCCACTTTTCTTCCTTCTCCTCTTCTATTACTATATACAACAGCAACAGCAAGAACTAAAACAACAGCAACAACAACAGCCACAATGATTAGTATTGATGTTGCCATATCACCATCACCACCACCACAACTACTACATCTATTACTACTACTTCTTAATCTTCTTCTTCTTCTTCTTCTACTACTACTACTACTACAATTAGGACAACTACTACTACTACTACTACCACTACTACTACTACTACTACTACTACTTCTCTACTACTACTACTACTACTACTACTACAACTAATATTGGTACTACCCCAACTGCTAAGGATGTTTCTAAATTTCCTATTGTCAAACTAGTATACAATTTGCATTGAGAGCTTCTCCGGTGAACGAGCAGGTCAGGGAAGTAAGAAAAACGTTATTTAGTGAGGAAAAACCTGCAGTGAAGAGGTAGGAAGACACTGATCGATGAATAACTTCCCTAATAAATGTAGTGAAATGTATTGAAGTCATGTAAGAATTAATATCAGCGTCCTACAGACAGCACAAAACGTCATGCTGCAAGAAATGTTAAAAGAAGCACGAAGAAAATATACGCCTTAGAGCCTTTGAAGTGACCGAAATTAAGCATCTAAAGGATAGAG
>NC_066549.1:10318653-10338653 GCF_024679095.1 Eriocheir sinensis | reverse complement strand
TCTCTCTCTCTCTCTCTCTCTCTCTCTCTCTCTCTAAGTACTGTCTCTGTCTCTAGGCACCGGATAATTTAGTAGCTCGAATTAGTCTACTCCGCCGCGCCTTGTAGCATCGGACAGGAAGCTAAATCAGCCAACTATTCCAAAACTACACGGGCGATGAATCTTTGCCTACCATCTTGAAAGGTGAATGAATTATGTCTATTGCTATCTAAGTGGAAATGTTATGATAAAGTGTCTGCGAGAAGTGTTTCGAAACAGACTAAATGATATTTCTGGTCAATAAAATAAGTATTTCCTCTCGCCGCTCAGCAGTCATAACCCGGCGGGTTCCGAGAAGGGATAAACCGCACCGTAATTACGTTCCAGCTATATGTTGGGTCACTAAGGTCACTAAAGATTAAGAGCGAGCTGCGTGACAGCTAAACCTGATGTGTTCAACGTTGCAAGGTAAGCTGAAAATATCAGAATACCGGAAAAATACAAAATAAAAGGTAAATAAAAAGTTGGCGGCATACGTTATAGCTGCGCGTGTCAACAGTGCTCATCTACATCACCTTGGCCCTTGAGCCTGTGGCGGGAAATAACACATTTCCCCGGGACAAGGACAGTGTGCCTTACGTGGTACCACATTTGCCTTCTCCAGATTTACCCAGGTACCCATGAACGGTTGGGTGGCTGTGCGCCATGGCCGAGATTCGAACCCTGCCCGACCCGTGGTTTCGTGGACAGGGGCGCTAACCACTTGACCAAGGAGGTGATAGGTATTGGTAAGGACACTTTATAATATTATATTTACCTAAAAGTTGTTTTTATCTCGTTTTATGTAATCTCTGGTTTCCCTTTAATACGTAAATGTAAAAAGTAAAAAATAAATATTATTTTCAAGCTGAGACGCCAGGTGCTTCATTTCCTTCCCTGCACACACTCTTGTGAGGTGATACTAAACGAGACGCCTCGGCACGATATTATTACACGCGCTATTCCACCGCGGCGCACGGATAACCCTGTGCAATAACACATGTTTATTAGATCTCTCTCCCATCTTGTTTTTCCCCCCACTCTCTACTCAATTTCCCTGGCGCCCCCTTCCCCTCCCCTCCCGAGTCCGGCATAGATCACTGCGTCACCAGCCTGGGGTTCCCACTCGCCTGAAGTGGAGCGGACGAGTGGATATCTGATCCTTGGCCCCCGAGCCTTGGGGCGTAAGGGCGGGCCCGGCAGCCAGCGAGCAGAAATTGAGATTAAGGTGACAGAAGCCATGTGCGTTGAAGGTGGAGTGGAGGGGCCCTGTCGCTTCCCGGGGCCAAAAGGGGGTCTTTTGGTGGCCTGTTGGCGGGGCCAATCGCCCAATAGTTTATGCATCTGCAACTTTACAACGATGGCAATCAAAAAGAGCTGCAGCTTCCTGGAGTCTTGTCTGAAACTGCCCTAAAAAAAAACTACAGAGGAACGAGGTGAGGAAAAATTTAAACAAGGCAAAGAACAGCGGCGTGATTCAATAGACCTCGTAACTCACGCCGGCCACGAAAAAACATCATTCAAAAAGAAACGCAAAGTTAAACACATATCCTTCTGAAAGCGCCCAAGGCCAAGCAGAGATATGTAAGACGCAAAATCGAGTAGAAAAGCCAGCGGATCAGAGGAATAAGGATATCACAGGCGACAAGTCAGTTGGTAGTTCCCTGCTCTGTAATCAACTCTTCTGGGGCCTTGCCGGCTCAGTGCGGGGCGGGAGGGGAGGAAGAAAAGGAAGGGAAGGAGAAAGAATAAGAAAAAAAGATGAGACTGAAAATGAAAACCGGGTGGGGGAAGGGGGTAACGTGAGAGAGAGAGAGAGAGAGAGAGAGAGAGAGAGAGAGAGAGAGAGAGAGAGAGAGAGAGAGAGAGAGAGAGAGAGAGAGAGAGAGAGAGAGAGAGAGAGAGAGAGAGAGAGAGAGAGAGAGAGAGAGAGAGAGAGAGAGAGAGAGAGAGAGAGAGAGAGAGAGAGAGAGAGAGAGAGAGAGAGAGAGAGAGAGAGAGAGAGAGAGAGAGAGAGAGAGAGAGAGAGAGAGAGAGAGAGAGCAGAGACAGGATAGATGTTCAAACAGATCTTCACATAAATAAAAGAGAAATACAGTTAGAAAGGATAGATAGATAGATACAGAAGGCAATAACATTGAATATAGATATAACCATACGCAGGTAAGAGGGAGACGAATGGACAGCCGGGCAAGAAGTTATGGCCTCACCTCATTGGTCGATTACAGCTACCAAGTCCCTGAAAAACTGAGGGACCGGAGGGATAGGGACGGTGGGGAGGGGGCGCAGAGGAGGGAGGAAACCCTTACCCCGGAAGATATAGGAGGAAAGAGGAGAATAAAGACAGAGGGAAGGATGATGGTGAAGAGGAGAAGGAAAAAAGAGAGGAGGAGAAAGACGATAAGGAGGAAGAGGATAAGAGGGAACAGAAGCAAGAGGGGGAGGAGGAGGAGGAGAACATAAAAGAGAAAGAAGATCATGAGGAGAAAAAGGAGAATTGAAAGGAAGAGAAAGAGAAGAAGAAGAAAGACGAATAGGGTGAAGAGGAAGGGGATAAGAGGGAAGAAGTGCAGGAGAGGGAAAGGGACAAAAAACATAAGATGAGGAGGAGGAGGAGGAAAAGGAGAAAGAAAAGAAAGAGTAGGAGGAGAAGGTAAAGGTGATTCTAGGATGGAAAAAGGTAAAGAAATGAGAAAGGGAAAGGAAGTAACAGAAAATAAGAAAGAAAAGAAAGAGTGAAAGAAACATATCCCTGCCGCTGCTGCTCTGTGTGTGTGTGTGTGTGTGTGTGTGTGTGTGTGTGTGTGTGTGTGTGTGTGTGTGTGTGTGTGTGTGTGTGTGTGTGTGTGTGTGTGTGTGTGTGTGTGTGTGTGTGTGTGTTCGTCCCTGGTCAAGTTTTTTTTGTCAACCATTTCCTTCGTTCATAAGAGGATTAGCTTCATCAGGTTTCTTAAAAGACAATCCTCCCTATCTTTTTCCTCCTCCTTCTCCACCTTTAATTCTTCCTCCTCCTCTTCTACTTCATATCCTCAGTCCATCTCTTAACTCCTGTTCAGTATCTCTTGTTTTCTCCTCTTTTTCGTCTTTATGCTTCTCTTTTTCTTTCCATTTCGGTTGTTTTACTTCCTCTTCCTTTTATGCATTTTCTATTTTGTTTCATTCACTTGGTGTTGTCTTCTTCTACTCTCTTACTCTTCTTCCTATTTCTTCTTCTTCTTCTTCTTCTTCTTCTTCTTCTTCTTCTTCCTTTCGTTATTAAATTACGCCTACTTCTCCTTTTCCTCCACTTCCTTGTTCTTTATTCTCTTGTTCTTTTTTTTTTGCTTTCTTATTGTTGCATTTCCTTTTCTTCTTTTCTTCCTTTCCTTTCCCTTTTTTGTCCTCCCCTTTCCGTCTTTTTTTCCCTCTCACTCTACCCCTTTTTGTTTTTCTCCATTATTTTGTGTTTCTTCCTCGAATTTTCCTTCTTCCTTTACTATTCCTTTTTGTTTTTCTCCATTATTTTATGTTTCTTCCTGAATTTCTCCTTCCTGGGAACGGTCCTCCGATTTCTCCTTTTCCCGAATTCTTTCTTTCCTAATCTCTCTCTCTCTCTCTCTCTCTCTCTTTTTCCTCTATTATTTTCCCAGCCTGATTTCTTATTCTGCTACTCCTCCCTTTCCTGGTTCTCTTCTCGGCAATCTCCTTTTTCTGACTTTTCCTTCTTTATTCAACTTACACTAATAGAATACCAAACGCTCATCTTTTGGACTGAGTTTGATTTTGCTCATTTTCTTCTTTTCTTACAGTTCCCCCCCCAAAAAAACACATTTTCCATTTCCTTAATACGTTCGAAACCTCTAAAACGTTTTCTTCTCTATCCATCCGTTGCTCTCCTCTCAGTTTCATTCCCTCTCTATTCTTGACTCTCTCTTCTCTCCTGGAGGGTAACGGGTCTCATATCACTCCATTATCCAGTTAGGCGAAGAGGGAAGGGGAAGGAATGGAAGAACAAGAAGGGGAGGAAGTCGAGTAGAGGAAATGAAGGGAGCAGTTACCTTATTTTTGGAAAGTACAAGGATGAAGTATGATGCAGGAAAGGGAGGAATGGAAAAGATAGAGAGGAATGCACGTTAATAGATAAAGGAGGACTTTTATGGGGCGCTGACAATCCTACAGGGGGATCGTGAGAGAGTCGGGGAGGCTGATCAGTGTTGAGGTCTGGTGGAGCGGGAGTTTTAGATTAAGTGACCAAAACTGTAATGGAAAAATAACCATGGGAAGAAGGGGAAACAGAGGCTGATGAAGAGGGGGGGGGAGCAAAAAGAGAGAAACAGACATACAAACAGAGACACAGACAGAACAACACAAATAACGAGAAAAAAGAAAAATATATTTGATTTTTACCATGATAATTACAGGCAATCCAAAGGAAACTAATATTGGTGACAGGAGACGTAGTTAGAAATCCATTTACTTTTGTTCCTATGCAATGGCGAGTCGTTTGGGTGAGTGGGGAGGAGCAATGTGCGGTGGGAGGGAGAGGTTGGAGAGGGGAGGGAAGAGGAAGAAAGGGGAGGGAAAGGGAAAGGAAGGGGAGGGGAAGGGGAAGGAAAGGGAGGGAAGGGGAGGGTGAGGGAGGGAGGGAAGGAGAGGAGAGGGGAGGGGAGGGAAGGGGAGAGGAGAGGAAGGATGGAAAGGGAGAGGAGGAGAGGAGAAGGGAAGAGGGAAGAGGAAGGGAAGGGGAGGGTGGGGGAGGGGAGGGGAGGGGAAGGGGAGGGGAGGGGAAGGAAAGGGAGGGAAGGCAAGAGAAAGGAAAGGGGAGGGGAGGAGAAGGGAAAGGAGAGGAGGGGAGGGGAGGGGGTTTAATTCGGTAATGTGGAGTGAGTGAAAGCTTCGGAAAAGGTCACTCACCTTATTTAGCAACATTACATAACCAGATTGAAACTCGCACTTAGCAACACTTCCGCAGCACAGTGACCTACAAATAGATAGATTAACAGATGGCTGGGGATAGTGTGTGTGTGTGTGTGTGTGTGTGTGTGTCCTCATAAGCCTTTTGTCAATACTGATCTATACTTCCAAAACCTGCCAAGTATTAGATTTATCGCCTTTCTTTTCTCACCCGGTATTCTTGTTTGTCCTCGACTCTCTTCGATCTTTGGTCACAACTCCAGGATAGAGGGGCCGATAAGTAGAGTGCTGGCCCCCTACACACAAGCAGCTTTGAACGTCCCCTATTGTGCCATGGGGATCATTGTGGGACCGTGACCAGCGGAGAGGACAGCGATGTTGGAGCCGCTGCGAGAGTGCCATATGAACGTAATGATCATGTAGGAATAAACTTCACATCAAAAACACAAGAGATGAAAAAACTTGAAATCACACTGTTAGGAGGCGCTGAGAGAGTATCATATATGCGTAATAAACATGTGGGAATAAACACATAAAAATACAACAGGTAAAAAGAGCAGAAGACGACAAAGCGAAATTAGAAAAACAGTGACTCAAACGTAATGTGTAATATGGAATCACTCTGTTAGGAGGCGCTATGAGAGTATAATATGAACGTAATAAACACGTGGGAATATACACATAAGAAGCAAACATAAAAAGAGCAAAAGAACACAGAAAAAAAATAAAAAGTGAATCAAACGTAATTTCGAAAATGGAGACACTCTTTTCTTTAACTGCAATGGCAAAAAAAAAACAAAAAAAAAAAACATGCAGTAAAAGTGGAAGTAAAAAAACAAAGGCAGGGAAAAAATAAGTTACTTGCCGAGAGGAAACAAATGCATGAGGCCGTCAGTGAGTCCCCGGCCGCCAGGGTGTTTTAATGATTCATGAAGCCTCGTGACATTCAGCTGGGGCCGAGTTCAGCGTTCACACACCTTTTTCCTTATTCTCCACAGCCCACTCCTTCTCCAGTGTGCATCGGGTGTATTGGCCAGTTAGTACCCAAATATTACTAACCAGATGTTCTATTTCAGGAGTACGAATTGGAAGGCGGCCGTATCCTTGTCATAGCTCTAACTCATTCTTCTTCTCACACTATTCCGCACTTCGGCTGAATGTCTCCCTACACTGACCGTACACCGACCTGTCTCCCTTCCAACCATTCCCTCATTCATTTTCTTTTCCTCTAAAGCTTCACTTCATCCCGATCCTTTATTTCATCCCTAACTCCTGCTTTTGCACTCCATAATTCAACCCAGAATCTCCAACAGTTTTCAGTCTTCCCACCTGCAAGCTTTTACCCTTATGCAGCCAATTATAATGGATGATGAATGATGATGAGCGGTGTTAGGTTTACAGTGAAAACCTAACACCGCTTATCATCATTCATCTTCCATTTTAATGAATTTATCTGACTTTACCTTCAACAATGAATCGTATTGGCACTCAACACATAACTGCCAAGCCTGTTCCACTTGCCCATCACTTTTAGTAAAAAAAATCTTGTCTGTTCTTGCTAAATACGAGTTCATTAAAATAAATCCATTCCTACGTGTTCTACTTAGCTCTCTTACCTTATTAGAATCCCTGTTATTAAAGCCCTTCATTCATTTGTAAACTTCAACCACATCTCCTCGAACTCTTCACCTGACTAAAGAGACCAAATTAAAACGTTTAACCCATATCCTTACATGACAGGTTTATCAGCTCGTGCAAAATATTTTTCATCCCCCTCCGCACATATTCCAGCAGGTTGATATCCATTCAACAATAAGACCATTTTCATGCACTCAACTCATCCCTGTCCTTCATTACTCACTCTCCCCTCCTGCCTGCTCTCTTCTCTTTTATTAGGCTCTCAACCCTTCTTCATCCTTCCCAGCCGCCTCCCTTACATCTATTTTCATATAACTGGTCACTTATCCAGATTTTTCACAATATCTTTATCTATTCCCCTCCCTCGCTGAGTGATCAACCATCCATTATCCTTCCCTCTATTCCTCCCTCGCCCTCTCTTTCCCTCTAACAGTTCAATAGATCTCTCTCTCTCTCTCTCTCTCTCTCTCTCTCTCTCTCTCTCTCTCTCTCTCTCAATATCTAAGTGGCCAGGACGCATAACTGAGAGAGAGAGAGAGAGAGAGAGAGAGAGAGAGAGAGAGAGAGAGAGAGAGAGAGAGAGAGAGAGAGAGAGAGAGAGAGAGAGAGAGAGAGAGAGAGAGAAATTCAATTCAGCAGAAAGGAAAGAAATAGCGAACGGGACAGCGAAATGCACAGAAAAAAAAAAGTTTAAGTAAAAAAAAACTTGAATAAAAAAAACATGAAAAAAAGAGAACAAACAAACGAGCTACTAATAAAAGCAAAACCGAAAGAAAACGTTGCATAAATCAGTCGAACATAAGCTGAACACAAACACAAATATTAGCCAATCTACTTCAGCGTAATCTCTTTGACACACACACACACACACACACACACACAAGGAGGCCATTATGCTCCTCTGACAGTCCGCCAACGTAAATCTTCTGTATTATTTATCCTTCAATATTGCAGCTCTTGCCTTTCTGCCCTTTCTACGTCGCTCCACTATGACTCCACAAGATCAAATTCCTCCCCATTAAACTTGTAGACGGGTGGGACTAACGCCGCTGCTCACCTTCCCTATGTTACGAGTATTTCCTTTTTTCCTGAGTGACGTAACCAACAACTATGTCATTCCCACCCACCTCGCCACCTGACTCCACCTCCACGCTGTAAATCCTCCTGAAGCCCTCCACTTTTGCTTCTTGTCTCTGGTTTCATCTGTGTCCTTCACGGCAATGGCTTTGTTTGCCCTTTCACCTTTACCGCTCTCTCTCTCTCTCTCTCTCTCTCTCTCTGGTAATGTTATCTTTTTTGGCAAATGCTTTGTTTTGTTACTTAACTATACAAATCGATTTAGTTTTTTTCTACAGTAACACAAGACGATTGTAACGCCAAGAGCTGTACATTGTTCAATCAGGGAATTAAATTAGTAACACGCCACAACATTGCGGAACAAAGCACCAATGACGTGACTTTGGGCCCATTTACGTATTCTAAACACTTGCCAGTAAGAATCTATGTGTAAAATTATGTAAATTGTTGGATACTTCTTATATTGAGTTGTTCTCCCCATATTATATATTTTCCGGCGGAGGGGTAAGTATTCTTCTCCTCTTCCGTCACACTACGAGTTCGCTTTTCTCCTGGCTGGCGGGGGAAACATAATTCAGCTCACGTGTATCAGAATTTTCTAATAACTTTCGGCATCTACTAGACTGCATCTTCCCTGACTCACTCAATGCATCATCCTCTCAACACCCTTCATTCTTTCCGCCACCTTCTCCTCCGTCTATACCGTCCTGTCCTTCTTCTCAATATTTATATCCATAAGAGATCGCTTGTCTTCTCTCTCCCTGTGTGTGGTGTGGTCGGTGTTTTGGTGATGACCTTTTGGAAATACCTTCGTTAGGGAGACACGGAGGTCCGGGACGTCCGTGTGTCCATGACGGATGGGAGGCGGGTGCTTGAAAGGGAAGGGAGGATGAAAAGGATCAATGTGTCTTTTGACGAATAAATGAAAATGGAGGAAAATAGGAGGAGGAGGAGGAGAGGGAGGAGGAGAGGAGGGAGGAGGAGAACAATGATGACGATGATGAAGAGAAAAAAAATAAAAATAATAGCAAACTAAGATGAAGCTGAACGAAATCACACTAATGGGCACTCCCACTGCGCTGAAATCCGTCTCCTAAGCCCGTGAATCTGCCTCGCTTGGAAAACAGGGCCAAAATGGGCACACGAGGCACCAGCTTTTCTTCCCACTGTTTCTAAGGAGCCCGTATATTGACTGTCTCTGTGTCTCCTAAGGATGAATAACTGAGTAAGGTTCACTCACCAGAAAAGAAAGAGGTGAAGGAGGGAGGGGGGAGGACGAGGAGGTGAAGGATAAAGGGGCTATTACACTGGGCAAATTTACCGTGGATCTTCAGTCAAACTACGATTTCCGCTGGCGTGGTTCTCATATTTGCGTGGTTTTCTGACGTGTCCACGATCTTCCAAAGCTACGGTAGATTTCACTGAAGGACGACGGTATTACTCATCATCTTCACCAGCAGCAAAAACAACAAACAATTGAGAGCCACGTTAGCGGAAATCGTGGTTCGACTGAAGATCCACGGAAAATATGCCCAGTGTAATAGCCCCTTAAGGAGACAGTAGTTAGGGAAGCGAATGGGAGCACACGAAGAAGAGGGCAAGGAAGAGAAAAAGAGCGATTAGGACGAGGATGAGGACAAGGAGGCGGAGAGCCGGGGTGAAGATGAAGCGGAAGATGAGAGTTGACACAAGACGAAAATGAGTACCTGGGGGAACAAAGGCTTATCGTAGCAAAGGTGAAGGAGGTCGGAGCGAGGAAGCAAGTGAAAGGAGGAGAGGTGGCAGGGACTGTTTTGTGATATTACAGCTAGGATACAACGGAGGTACCGACAACGGGGTAAAAGAGGTAAGGGAGGAGAGACGCTAATGGGAGAGGGCTAACGGGAGCTAGACAATGGTTTTCTGACATATAGGACTGAACTCTAATGTAACTAAAAAAAGATACAATTTCGAGTCATTAACGCATTACGCGGACGACAGCACCGATAACAGCTCCATTTGTTTTACGAGCTTTCCATGTTTCAGCCGCGGTGCCCGAAACAACAACACAAATAATAAACAGAAACACTCAGCGCCTTTAACGTTTCATGTCCAGCGAATGCAATTAAGTCAAACGTGAGTAACGGGGACGATAAAACTACAGCGAAAAATGTGCGTAAAACAGTTGAGTATTCCGAGGCATTCAACATGTTACAGAGAAACAATGACGGGCACACAGGGAGAACTAAATGACCCATAGTGCTGTTTATGCCTCTCTTGCCTGAATATGGCTTTTGTGTTAACGGTCAAGAGACACATACGATCCAGTCCGAGTGAGGTAAGCTGTTCATCCATAGATTGTAATGCTATTTGTTCGTCTCTCGGTTATTAAGGTTTGCGGTTGCCTATTGAGAAGACATACATAACCTAGTCCAAGTAATATATGTTCTTAACCCCTGACTCGCATTATTTGTCTATCTCTCAGGAGTGAATCAATATGGCTTTTGATGAGGTCCCGAAACTGACCTATCTTTCAGCCACTCCTCTAACTCTTTTCTAGGAGCAGTGAGTAGCGGGCTTTTTTTCACATTTGTTTCCTTTTTTATATGCCCTTGAACTGACTCCTCTGCTGTAAAAAAAAAAAAAAAAAAATATATATATATATATATATATATATATATATATATATATATATATATATATATATATATATATATATATATATATATATATATATATATATAATGAAATGGGTAAAAAAGTACGGAAAAACGTTCTTTGTCTCTGTTCAATTAGGTTTACGACTATCAGTTCAGAAGACACATTTTCCCTCGTTGGAGAAAGAAGTTAGATCAGTGTTAATCCTTCTCTCAGTTCAATTACGGTTAGGCTTGTCAGTTGAGAAGATATATGAGGCTGGGCGGGTAATAGGTTCCTCCTCCTGGTGCCACAATGCTTAGTCATTTTCACCCACCCACTCCCTCTCCTTCAGAATAACCCTCTCTCCTCCTATATTCCTGTCTCTCCCTCTCCTTCAGAATAACCCTCTCTCCTCCTATATTCCTGTCTCTCCCTCTCCTTCAGAATAACCCTCTCCCTCCTATATTCCTGTCTCTCCCTCTCCTTCAGAATAACCCTCTCTCCTCCTATATTCCTGTCTCTCCCTCTCCTTCAGAATAACCCTCTCTCCTCCTATATTCCTGTCTCTCCCTCTCCTTCAGAATAACCCTCTCTCCTCCTATATTCCTGTCTCTCCCTCTCCTTCAGAATAACCCTCTCTCTTCCTATATTCCTGTCTCCTTCTCCTTCAGAATAACCCTCTCCTCCTATATTCCTGTCTCTCCCTCTCCTTCAGAATAACCCTCTCCCTCCTATATTCCTGTCTCTCCCTCTCCTTCAGAATAACCCTCTCCTCCTATATTCCTGTCTCTCCCTCTCCTTCAGAATAACCCTCTCCTCCTATATTCCTGTCTCTCCCTCTCCTTCAGAATAACCATCTCCCTCCTATATTCCTGTCTCTATCTTTCCTTCAGAATAACCCTCTCCCTCCTATATTCCTGTCTCTCCCTCTCATACTTTTCATTTGTCTTCCTGCCTCATCTTATCCTCACCTCCCTGTTACCGCTCCCTGTAGGCTGACGTAACCATCCTTCAACCCTTCCGCCCATTAGTAAATTAACCTCTCAAATCTTCTGCACTTTCCCCTTGTTCCCCATACGCCTCCAAACCTCTTTCATATTATCCTAACGAGTCTTCCTCCTATCATGTCACCCTCACCAATCACCCTTTAACCATTGAAGCTTTATGTCAACCCTTCACGCCCCTCCTCAGCCTCTGCGCCTCTCTGTCGTGCCTTTCCAATTCACCTCACGCCTCATCCACAATTAGGGGGCAGCCTCTGATTAGACCTCTGCCATCCTCTGCGGGTAAAAAGGGAGGGAAGACAGCTACCGCAGCCGTCGTTACCACCACACGCCGCCACCACAATCACTGTCCATTAGTCCCCTCCACGCGTAGAGCAACCCAGTGACAAACCAATATAAAAAGGAGAGCAAGTGTGTTTCATCCATCAAGGCGACGTGTATTAGGAGAAACGAGACCAATTAATATGTGATGGCTCAGCGAAGGCCTCCTTATTTCTTGCACACATTTTCGAAACTACTAAGTAAAAATTTTCACACAGCGGCGAAAACAAATAAATGGTAATACAGTGAATGGCGAGCTTTCTATTAGCAGTTCGTTACCGTTCGGCGAATCCACACACAAATTTTAAACATCTGGTCTCATAAATAAAACCCATAACAATAAAGAGAGGCAGATAGACAGATAGACCACATAATCCTTATAGTGGTACGTTAATAAGTTATTCTCCATCTGCAGTGAATATATGAGATTTAAAGTTGGACACGGTTTATGAACATTTGAGGAGATTGAAAAGTTGAGAGACTCATTAGTGGGTGGCGCAGCAAAGTACTCGCCTTTTGCTTATTGTTTACGTCTGTCACATCTCGTAATTACCGAGCCTTTGTAGTTCGCTTGATTTCATTGTCGTTGAGAGTAAATGCGATCGATGCCATGCAGTATTAGATCAAATGTAATGCAGTTTTGGATTCTCAGTAATATCAGTCTTTGCTTTAATTACCTACAACGCTGATCATCTTGTAACACATAGGAATAGGCAGCGCACCATTACTCAGCAGCCCCGCTCAGTAAGCCGGAGACGCCACCTACTAATACATACGAGTATCACAGAGTATTAGCTCACACGCACCCTGTTGTGTTATTCCATCGCCCTGATGATCCTTGCTTTCACTTTACATAAGCTCCGGGTATTGCTGCTAATGGATGGAGATGGATCACGGCACAATCATTAATGTGTCACACCAAGAATTGGCCCGCACCCAATATTGCTCTATTCTAAGTTATTTTCTTTCAGGCAAATGTCAGCGACACCTTGAACTTGATGAATTATATTAATTTCAATTATTTCGTTGTTCGTTATCTTTCCCTACATATACAGTTCCTTGATTCTGAGCCTCACAAAGAGTCCGTCAGAATACCTGCGTCTTGGCAGAGCAGCAGCTTCAACTGCTGGTAAAGAGGAAAGAATCGTTAGGGTCAGGAACGTGGAACGTTAAAAAGTCTAGAATTACAAATTAACGTCAGAAAAGTTAACGTTGGAACTCAATTATATCGCTGAAATATTTTATTTGTGACAGAAGACATATTTTCGACTTTTCATTCCCTGTAACCTGGGCAGGCGCGTTGGATATACATATATGCATATTTGACCTAGTTTTTTAAGTTTTCTCAGCTCTTGCTTGCTTGTCGAGTGTAAACAAGAGTGGTTGGAGCCGTCTTGTTTAAGAAAGAAAATGAAAGTGTTCTTCAACGGTTCACAGTGTTTTATTTATCAAACACTGAGTGAACACCGCCACAAGGCTTCGGAAGAGCACTGCGGGCGTGCATGAGGATCTTATGTCGACAAGTAAAGGCCCAGTCCTTTTTCGTTGACGATGCACTATGCGGAGCGGTTTAGCTACATTAAGTAAGACTGCTTTTCATCGTAGTTTTGGCCATGTCACGTTTTTGTTTCCTGCCGTTGCAGCTTTTCCTTCAGTCTTCTGTACTGCCATCAGCGATTTCATCAACGTAATAATATATGCACTCGAAGGGAAATAAGGCTCCACAAACAATTTAGAGCAGAAATTGAAAGTCCTCCACCGAATAATAAATTTTTACACTGCAGGCAAAACAACGTGAGCACCAGAAAGCGAAATCCACACAGCAGCCCCAGCCTGCAGCGCCTCATTCCTCATTCCGGAGGCAGGAGCTTCATGGTGTGAAAACACATTTTAGAAATGATTTTCACCAGTATTTCTTGATTCGAAGCTAAGCCAATACAGTGATATCATGAGTGCTTTTCTCTTTTCCTTTACTCTTGAATGGCAACGAGTGGTGAAGATAAGGAGCAACTGCGGACCCACGCAAATACTGAGGAAGAAGTTTCGGGGCAAGCAAACAAAATTTTCTGCAGAAGTAATCAAAAGTTACAAAGAATGTCTCTAAAACAATGAGAAAGTCGGTGATTGATTCCGTCATGGCGCTAAGAAAATAACGGACGGAGGCAGCTTCGGCGGCGGCGGTGGAGGGGCGTGGACAGAAGTGCAGCTAGCGTCGTCACCTCGTGATGGGCTGTGGCTACGTGGTGATGCATTACGGCGGGAACTGAATCTGGTCTGCCGAGTTACTGCCGAACACAACGATGTATTTCCCCTCATCCGAAAGAGAACACTATAAAGCAGTCGGTTCACCCAAGTCTGAAGTGAGCATTATCGTGCGCTGGCAATCTGCTGTCACACGGCGTGTCCGATTTCGTGGATTCTGTCTATATGCTAGCCTACGCACAGTAAACAGTCGCCAGTGTCAATAATATGCAAGCAGCAATAACAAAATACCGTCAATAATAATCGATTTTGATTAAGAAAATATTAGTAATGTCGCAAATAGCTGTTTTATTAATATAAAGCCTGCTAATTTTCTCGGTGGTGGACAGCGAAAAGGCTGTTTAAAATCATTATCAGCGATCTTGTAAATTAACAAAACAGCTATTTGCGACATTATTATGTTTTTTTTTAACTCATAATCGACTATAATGACGGTATTTGTTATTGCTGCCTGCACATTATTGACACTGACGACTGTTTACTCTGCGTAGGCTAACATACAGTATCCACGAAATGGGACACGCCGTGGCAGCAGGTTGCCAGCGAACGATAATGCTCACTTCAGACTTGGGTGAACCGACAGTAATTAGGGTTTAAAATAAAAATAAATTGTGAATAAAAGGCCGCAACAAGAGCTACAAAAATGAAGGAAGCGCTAACTCTCCCATTTTTTAAGGACAACGTTTCTACATTAAACACATGAACCCGTCTGCTGTGCCTGGACGGGAAGGACCAGCAATTGAGGGAAAGAAATGGAGAGTGAATGGTCGCCACGAGGTCCTCCCAACATTGCATCTGTGCCTTGGTCTATATTTTTGAAGATATCTGAAAAATCGAACATATATTGTTGAATCCGTATCCGTTCATGACTTCACTCACGGGCTTAAGAAGGGTCACAGGTGAAAGAAATCAGTCCTACTGACTCGGAATGGAGGGTAAACCTCCGATAGTCATTGCGTCTATCTATCTGTCTGTCTATCTAGCTACCTCTTCATATCTATCTATCTATCTATCTATATATATCTATATATATCTATATATATATATATATATATATATATATATATATATATATATATATATATATATATATGCAGAGAGGGAAAGAGAGAAAGACAGACTGAGAGAGATAGAGAAGCAGACACACAGACAGATAGACATACGGACAGACTGATAATCAGATTGTCTTTATAATAAGATTGCCCAGCTGATAACAAAACAGGTACAAGAGGAACGAGAGACGTGCCGAAAGAAAATGCTTCTTAATGACACTCAGGTTTTAACATAACAGTGCAAGGCAGAACATAAATTACGAGACGAGTCCGTAACTCCCATCATTATCTGGGGCAAGGCGATATATAAAACCCCATGTTCTCAAGTTTAGCAATTTCCCGTCAGCCGTGACACGAACCTGATGCACGCCCCCTGCATGTAAAGGCGTCCTGCTACTAGAGGCCTGCAGCTGTCTTAGCGTTTTCCTTCATGATGTGTGTGTACGTGTTTGTGTGTGTGTGTTGGTGTGGGGAGGGTGAGTGTGGGTGTGCGCGCGTACACGAGTGTGCGGTTGAACAGATACCTTCAAACATTGCTGTATCAATACCATTACTTAATACTGCGTCTCTTCTGGGTGACAGCGGGGCAAGGAGGTGGCGCTGGCCTCTCCTTGGCTAACCATATGTCCTCACCGCGCTCCTCCACACCCAGGCAGGCAATCGTACAACTGTTTAGAATGTCTTGTTTCAACCTTTCAGTATCTCACTACTACTCTCTTGGAAGTTTCTTAATCTATCTATCTATCTATCTATCTATATATATATATATATATATATATATATATATATATATATATATATATATATATATATATATATATATATATATATATATATATATATATATATATATATATATATATATATATATATATATATATATATATATATATATATATATATATATATATATATATATATATAGAACTATATATATATATATGTGTATATATCTATATATATATATATATATATATATATATATATATATATATATATATATATATATTATTGTACATGGATAGAAAGATAGGTATGATAGATACAATAAGGAATTCCTCTACATGAATAATTAATGTATGCGTCCCCACTTTGCACAAAACAATGAGCACTAAAAATAAACGTGAGAATATACCCGGCATTTATGAATATATGAAGAAATTGAGTTGATAGGCAAGTAACGGAACCAAAGACGGGCATATATTTCTATGAATGTTTACAATCATATATTTCGTCATTGTTATCCATATCTTTAAGACATGTGCTATGTCTGGTTCAGGTGGCCAGGCGCAGCACATCGCATGGAGGGCGACGGGCGCGGGGACAAGCACAGTGATCCCGCGTGTTGTGCGGAGCGGCGAGAATTTCCTTTCGGTACGGCTCTCGTCTTTCTATTAAGTCTTTTGTCATTATCTAGATACTATCATTTATTAACAGATAATCTGATTGTCTGTCTGTCTGTCTGTCTATCTATCAGTCTGTCTGTCTGTCTTTAGAGATCAAAGAAAGCGCCTGAAGAGCCGTAAGGTATGTCACTAAAATATTCACACGCCTTCTTTCGAGGCTAACATTTAAATGGAAATTATAACGGTTTTGTAATTTTATTCTCTTTAAATATTCACTACGACAAATATATATATTTTTTAATTTGTGGGCGAAATATTCACAAATTTAACGTTTTACAAAATGCGCAATTACCTTCGTTTGGAGTGAATATCTTGGGTCTCATTAGAAGAATACGGGTTTAAGTTTCGTCATTAACCATTCTGCCGGATCCTTAATATTCCTGGCATTAGCTAGATAGTCATACGATGTAATGAAACAATTATCTTCTCTGTGAGCCCATTAAAAAAAAAAACAGCACTCATTAAATCCACAACTTATGTTTTGTGATTTTAAACATCAATGACAAAAGCAAAAAACGCAACACTTTCCGTCAATTCAACCTGGCTGTGGCTGTTGTTGCATTACGCCGCCACCACCACTCTGCTCTCCTCGATCTCTCAACTATAGTTTTTGCTATTTATTTGGTTGTCATGCAGACTGTCTGGTCTAGTTGCCAATAAGTGAACCCTGCAGTGCTTACTATTTTAAGTCTCTTTCACAGAAATGTGTTCTTTATCGTTAGAAGAGCCAAACTAGCTCGTTGCTACTTTTGCTAGGTTGAATATTTCCCAGAATTCAAGATCGCAGAGGTGGCCATCTTGAATTCTGGGAATACTCAACGTCGCAAAATTAGTAACGAGCTCTAAAAAAAAAAAAAAAAAAAAAAAAAAAAAAAAAAAAAAAAAAATTGTGAAATTTTTTAAATATTAAACATTGCAGAGGAAATATTTGGATGCCAACTGGTGTAGTTCATCGGCCTCCGCATCTGTCGATTACAGGGTTGGCATTAACACCTCCCCCCCCCCCAAAAAAAAAAAGTTTTTGTTTTTAAGCATATTACAAAAAATTTAGTTTTATATCCTATTGATAAATAAGGTCCATATATGTAATGAAATAAAAAAAAGTAAAATCCATAAAGATCTTTAAAAAATATATAAATAATATCAAACTGGTTTTTTTTCCATCTTATTTGCTTGTGTTCTTGTTTTTATTTTGACACACCTGACACATCATCACACAACCACCACGCTACACCACGATACTCCACATTACACCCAGCCATATCACACAGTCACACCACAAATCACACCTTAATTAAGGGCACCTTACATTGTGACTATACATCGCCGTTATAGAGTAGTAAATCGTTTCGCACAACCCTACTTCGTACACAAGAAAAACTAGTGTTTTCTATTTCATCACCCTTTTCCATTAAGAATAAGTCAGGGCTCAATCTTATACTTGCCAATGCCACACAGTTTGCGATAATAATGTTTCTGAAATCGACACAGCATTCCGAAATCACTATATCAGTAAAGACAGAAGCCACAAAGGGACCAACCTGCCAAAAAGCAGCAACACCAATCTCCAGTTCACCGTTCACGACTGTCGAGTGGTGCGTGCCCGACCACACCTCGCGCCTCTCCCCTGTCCAGTACGCGTACAGTACAAGTCAGAGGGCCGCCAAGCCCCTAACCCTAACGACCCGTGGGGAGCGTGTATCTCCTGACAGACCCTTGGCGTACCCCCTGGTCTAAGTGATAACACACACACACACACACACACACAGGAAACAACACTACTTTTCTTCTCTCTGACTCTTAACTATAATTTATACTAAATATATATTAGAGTGATTACTAACCGCACCAGGATGCACAACAATTAAACGGTGTGATCCTTTCACTCACGACAAGGAGAGACTGAGGAACTGAGGTGGTGGCTGAGGAGACAGAGTGACGGCGCCGCGTTCAGGAGGACGCGAGCTCAATCCCCGCCCGGTGCCACAAAGCTGGGATTTTTCAGCCGCCGCCGAGCAACGAATAATGGTTTCGGAATTTATGCAGCCACGCAGTACTATTGAAAAATATATCCACATATATTATTTGTTTCTTTTTTAATTAATTTTTAATTATTTTTTTTCCTCTCATTCTTTCCTCGTTGTTTGTTTCTTTCTTTTAGACATAATGCAAGAAAAAGAGTAAGGGAGATACAATAAAAAAATGGTAAAAACTAAGTTGGAAATGATGATGGGAGGTCATAAAACAAGAATCTCAGGATACCCTCTAAAAAGCCTTGTCTTCACTCTCTAAAAAATGTATGACCCGAGTAAGGCTGAAACATGTCTCTGAAGTGAGTTACCTTAGGAGGGGGAGGAGCTTGGCAAAATACGCCTCAGCAAAGAAGAGCTTGGAGACGCACCGCCACGAACAGGCTGTGTAGCTGGCGGCGGAGGCTGTTGCGAGCATGAACTGTCTTAAGGTAATTCATGTTGTTGCCTGATGTGACATGGAACTGTTTCAAGCCGTCCAAGCCAGCAAGATCGCTCGGGGCAAAGACAGGCCACTGAGAAAGAGAGAGAGAGAGGGGGCATATCTGACTCTGTGGTGCCGGAGACAGAACATATGACAGGGAATAGAGCGGTACGACTTTAATGTGAATGTGTGTGTGTGTGTGTGTGTGTGAGAGAGAGAGAGAGAGAGAGAGAGAGAGAGAGAGAGAGAGAGTGTCTGTGTGTGTGTGTGTAGGGGGGGGGGGGGGCGGTGTTTACGGAGAAAGAAGAAAGAGAGAGAGTGTGAGTGTGTGTTCAGTCTTAAAGAAGCATCACGTTTTTCTCCTTCTATGTAATTACCTTTTCTTTCATTCCCTCATAATATCACTCTCCTCTCAAATATCACACTAGTTTCTGTCACTCATTCGAATTCCACTTATCCGTCCTTTGTCCCGAGATAGAGGAAAAACGAACGAGAGAGAGAGAGAGAGAGAGAGAGAGAGAGAGAGAGAGAGAGAGAGAGAGAGAGAGAGAGAGAGAATATTCATAAACTGAGTCGCATATAAATTAATTCGTCGACGTTCGTTAATCATTTCCAAGCCCTTCTCCTCTTACCCTAACAAAATGCCATTCCTTTCCCCTTCTCCTTCCTTTCTTCCACCTGACTGCTTGACCTGGCGCCCTCCACCACCCCCAACCAAAGCAGCTGGCGGGAAAGAAAGAACGGTTGGCGGCAAGATGATGAATGGAGGTAATGATGAGATTTTAATACAAACAGCAATAGGGAAAAATAGAGAAAACGAGAAAAAAATCAAGTGCATTAGGGAAGCAAACTGCACCTCTTTTGGCATTGAGGGAATAAAAGAGTAACAAGATAAGAAATATATAGAGGTTTAAAAGTTTAAGCAAAGGGTAAATAGGTGTAGATACAGGGAGGAGTAGGTGAAATATACAGTTAGCTCTACCTATACGTATATATTTATTACAATATATCGTCTGTGAAAGGAGAATAACAAGACTATATTGATTACACGAAGAGAAAGAACAAGCGAACAGAACACATTACAGGGAAGAGCACGCAAAATATACAATAAGCTCTACCTATGCGTATATATCTATTACAATATATCGCCTTTGAAAGGAGAATAACAACAGACTATATTGATTACACGAAGAGAAAGAACAAGCGAACAGGACACATTACTGGGAAGAGTACGCTAAGTATACAATAAGCTCTAC
>NC_066549.1:10288653-10313653 GCF_024679095.1 Eriocheir sinensis | reverse complement strand
TCGACACACACATATGCATTTGCAAACTCACACCCACACCCACCCACCCACACACACACACACACACACACACACACAAACGCACGCACGCACGCACACAAACACACCATTCTCCCTGCACCTGTCAAGTGAAAATCTTAAAAGAACGAAAACGCAGGAATATTTTGTTTTCTCCTCCAAGACGCGTTTTGGTATTCCCGTGTCAGGTCTAGGCGGAGCGCAGGAGAGTCGCCCGCCTTCCGGACGCCCCCGTGGGAAGCCGAGCAGACTGTCACCGTGGGCGGGGAGAAATGACGTTGAACACACACAGTTAAGTTTTTATAAATTCCTTTTTCTTTTTAAACTTAAAACTTAGCATTACTAACTCTGCTATCCTAATTAAAATTATCATAATTTCTACCATCTGTTTAATGTGTATATTGTATGTAAGTCAACTTTAAGTCTTTTAATTTCGTAGTATAATATAATTATCGACGAAAAAAAGGAACTCAAATAACTGGAGGAATTTCATAAAACTTCATGAAATAACTGCATACATGTTAGAGAATACCCCAAAATCATTACGAATGCTGTCCTATACCGTTCGTAACAAACTTGCATTATTACGGAGCCAATGTAAAAGAAACTTAAAAATGAAGTCTGTATGTATTAACATAAAATATACGCAAGCTTGAATATTTGATAAGTAGTCGTATTTCTAAGAGGCTGGACGGTGTAAATTTGTCGTAATTATCTGTAGTACACAAACTCTTAGACAAGGCAACTTCACACCTCTTCGCGCGACGAGTCTAATATCACCCTCGAGACTCGACTTAATCTTGGGAAGTGTTGGCAACAGGAAATGAAGAAAAAATCAACCGAAGTGAACAACATTACGATATGCAAATAGTTTCCGTCGGCTGAGACCACAGGCGAAAAACACGAACAAGTTATAATCACAACAGTAACAATAACAATAACAACAATACTAACAAAGACAACAGTAACACAAACAATGACCACTAACAACAATGAAATTAAGAAGTCGCTCACCGGAATCAGCAGAAAAAAAGTCTGAAGTCGTCATAATCAAAGGTGCACAACGTAACAGTTTGAATGGTTTCTGCGGCCGCTGTGGGTTGCCGCGTTCAGCTTTCAGAGTTTGGAATTTTCCTCCTTTGATCTATTAGTCTGCCTTTGGTCATCGATTTCTCCCTCTCCCTCTCTCCCTCCCTCTGTCCGCACGGTGACTGTACCTCCCGCCACCACCCCTTTAGCCTGGAAGGATCTTACTAACCATGCAGGCTCGTGAAGCAGACATACTTGAATCCTTCTCATACTCACCTGAAAAGAGAGGAAAAGTTGAAATTAGTAATACAGCATGACAAATCTGAAGTAAAAGAGTATTAACAACTTTAGCCTTATAATCCGCGTAAAGACTATAGCTGAGTTACCTTTGGCACTTAGGGATATGATCCTCCTCTTATCCTCGCCCCCTCGATCCAGCGAGTTAACCCACTGGTTGCTTCAGAGACCAAATGTATTACCTGTTATTTATTTTCACTATAAACGCCTTGTATTCAATGTATGGGAACGCCACACTCTTCAACTGACCACTCAGCCATCACTTCCACTGAAGGAGGGAATGACAGGAGGGAGACGCACCTAAGGCTCTTCGATGTAGCAAACAAATCGATGTTACGGAGAGCTGCTAATAATTATAATCGATGGGCTGTTTGTGAGGAGCATACTCAAGGAATGAACCCACAGTGGTGTCAGCGGTGAGTGGGACAAGTGTTGTGAGCTCCTCGACACAGAGTAAGATTGAAAGGGTACTTTTGCAGATCGTAGACACTCCTCATAAATGTATATGCTTCTTATTGCATCACCTAGATGTATAAATCTGATCCCTGAGAAAAGGTTACCAGGTATCGAATATCTTCGAGGAAGAAGAGGAAGAATCGTGAGGAAAAATTCTCAGAAACCTCCTTTAAAATAATTATTTTATACGACCTCCTGCTCGTTGCCGTAATTCCATGTCTACTGCAATGAAAAAGAGTAATAGCAGTGTTCATTTGTATTCAACGTCAGCGTAATATCTACTACCTTCACGAGACAAGAACAATAACCAAGTTTATGGGTTTAATACGCCGTTTTCTAGCTAATCTTTGTTCTATTGAATTATTTTTTCAAACATTTTAAAAAGTGCCTCAAAAGCTGCGGCTGCCCTTCGTTGGCGATATATTAATTACAATATAGTATCCCCTCCACGAGTGTCAGACATATCCCGAGTGCATTGTTGCCAGCAGCTGTGTAGTAGGAAAGCCTGTGACACAATATGCAAATATTAAGAGAACCGCAAACAACGATTGCAATGACACACACACACACACACACACACACTCGTTACCAGCTAGCAAAACAAATAAAAACTTTCCAGCACCCTCACACAAAGGCTTCTAATTCAACTTCAGCAGCGCTCCCCTCTTCCTCTTCCGCTCTTGCGTCCCTTGTAGCCCTTATCCACCTCCATCCCTGCCCCCTTCCTTGCCCCCGGCCCCCCTCACTCTACTACGTGTCTAACGTTGAACACAATTATATATATAAGAGAGCTGTCATTTTATCCCGCTTATACTAAATTCTGCTTTTCTGACTAAAAACTCTCCTTAATAATGTGACCACGTCTATGACAACAGCGAATGATTGACTTAATTTCCCCGTTGTGTCCCATCACTCTGCCAAATGGAAATATTAGTCCCATTACTTTTTAAACGAATCCAACTATATTAGCGCACACACGGGGATATATTGCTTCAATTTACGGGGCAGTGTACATAGAGAGAGAAGGGGGAAATAAAAAGTGAAAACCTCATCAAGCAATAGTGTGTTAATACGATGAAATGGATGGCTGTAGAAGCTTTGTCCTGCGTCAATAGTGTTCAGGACCCAAAATTAATAATTGAATTTGCATCTTTTACTATAGGCTTATGACAAAAGCTACTAAACTGATATGAATATTTCTCTCTCTCTCTCTCTCTCTCTCTCTCTCTCCCCAATATTCCCCACATTGTATCGCAAGAATAACGTGATAATATATTGACAAAATCAGTAATACCAAAAAAAAAAAAAAATGGAGAAGAAAAAACACGTAATAAAAATAATAAAAGTAAATAGACAGAGAAATTAGATCAAGAACGTGAAATTATGGACGTAAACATAAGGAACAAAAGGAATTTAGCTCAGAATATATATAAAAAAGAAAACAAAATGAAAAAAAGCAGGACAGCAGCGTGGCGAACGTGACGAGAATTTCAATAGAGCTGGGTCACAAGACGTCAGGGGAGAAAAGAGAAAAAAAGATCACAAAGGAAAGTTTTCATTTTATATTTTCGTTCAAAGTGGACAGTTTAGGCTCCTGAGTGTTGAGACTTAAGTTGTGTTTGTTGAGGAAGGAGGAGGACAGGGGAAAGCAGAGGGAAGAAGAGAGAAATGAATAAGAGGAGGAGATGGAAGGGGAGAAAAAAGTAGAAGTAAAAAAAGGAATAGAAGAAGAAGAAGAAGAAGACTTACGGTGGTGATTGCAAGTGGGCGGGTGCGTGACAAGCACCATTTTGTTTTCCATCTCCCCACCCCCCCCAACACACACACACACACACACACATTCCAGCAATGGTTAGAAACAAGGCATAACTTCAACAAGTTAAGACTAATTTGTAGGCTAGCTGAGCTTCATAGTTTTGTTTGCCCCGTGCAGTCAGACGTTATTGTGGTCCACTAAACTGTACCCGAGGCTTTGGGTGAGTGGCTCCTTGGCTCCAGGAATGCTACGTCGGAGGCAAGCTCTTATACTTAGGGATTAAATAACAAACATCATTAAAATGCAAGATGAATGTTTAGAATTACCGTTATTATTTATGCAATTTGTTTTGTAGAAAATTACCATTTCGTAGAAAGATTTGCTGTAGAGCAGCTGTGTTCCATTTCTGGCGGAATTTCGTATGAAGATTTATACAGATGGTTACAACATTACCATTTAGTCCTGATTTATTAGGCAATATATCACTCTACAAACATGGCTAAATGTATACGGGCCGTGGACTGAAAATGTTGTACATGTTACATGTTCATGAATCATACGCGCTTCAGTAAATAAATATAATTATATAAAGAGAAATAAAATAAAATAAGCAACAAGATGTGTGTGTGTGTGTGTGTGTGTGTGTGTGTGTGTGTGTGTGTGTGTGTGTGTGTGTGATGAACTCTTTTCCCAGAAAGTCAAGCTGTTTACAATTATTATCGTTATTTCCTCATTTATTGAGGATGTTTTTAATGAAGATCTTTACTTAATATTATGTTTTAATATACTTACTCTATTACGCACGTGATTAGCAAAGTGTAATAAGGAACAGCAAAGGAAAAAAATCATCTGTATCGCAGTTGTGTTGAGTATGGAATTATCTCTCTCTGGGGTATCCTCGTAATGAGCACGACTTATTTTTAGGTACACGTTTCAAGGCCTCACGGCCTGCCTGTGAATTTGGCGGCGGTTTTGGGGAGGACACTTCGTTCAGGCGCAGGCGTCCCGCAGCCAAGTGATGTCTGCCCCACGACCATTTATTTCACGCTGTCATTTCTCTTTCAAAAGCCAATACCTTCACGTGGCCAGGGCTCTTCTGTAGTCGATGAGCAAGACGGAGAACAATGGGTTGGTTTTCTGATAATTTAGGTTTTAAACTGAAACTGAAAAACAGGCTAATGGAGAATTTATGGTTTCTTGGCTCTATATAAGAACGGCTGCCACCCTCCGAGATTGCCTATTTTTCATTGTGGTCTAAAGAGCGTCTCCATGCTGCCCATTACCTCGCCGCGGCAGGTACTCGGCCGCGCCAAAGGGACCGCCAGACAAAATCAGAGCTTTCCAATATATATATATATATATATATATATATATATATATATATATATATATGTATATATATATATATATATATATATACACACACACACACACACACACACACACACACACACACGTGGTGACACTCTGCTGGCAAGCACAACGCATATTCTAAATCCACATCTACTTTGTTACCTCGAGTCTCACAACATTAATATCATACTGAAACTCAACTTGAAACATGATGACACATAGCATAACGTTTGTCCTGCAGTCACAATCAGTTTAGCAGAAGCGACGCGGAGCATCACCCTTCCTCTGTCTGAGCTGGGAGTGTTGTGCCCGCCGCGGGGTGCGGGGCACCCTCAGAACACCTGCTGCAGGGGCGTGACGCCATGATATTATGCAGCCAGCCAGATGTGAGGCAGGTGAGGCGAACCCAACTTTTTAATTAATGAGAAACTAACGATTTATCAAAGTTGAAATATTGGGAAGTTTTCTTGTAAATCGATACAAAATGCAGCGACACCTGGCGAGGTCACCTTGATTCCGCCACGGGGAAAAAAAAACTTGTTATTTACAATACAAAAGACACATCGATCCAAACCCTTCCCAGGGGCGTCAGACAGTAGCGTGAAGGTGTGCAAATAGCGACACGAACACTGCGAATTCTATACACATGAGGTCAAGGAAGATGTTTCACTCTGGTAAGAGACCTGACACTATGCAATTTATGACGCAAAATGTTTGGTAAGAAATGTCTTAGAAACACACTAAATCATAAAGTAAGCTATTCCATATATGCTGCAGGTTCTAGACATGTTTCTTTTTCCAGGAAGCCGCAAATGGAAACGGGTGAGGACAACTCTGGTGAAGAGATGAGCAAATACATTGATTGTGCCACTTCAGACGTTTCTACTGGGAACCACATCAAGGGAAGGGTGGCGGCACGAGGGGCTGGCTGGGCGGGTGGCGCGGATGTACACAAGCTAGAAGATAGGCAGACCGGGCGGAAGGGAGACGGGAAGGCTGAATGGCAGACAGGCAGGCAGGCCGTGGAGGGTAGGGAACGGAACGGAAGGAGGGTCGAAGGGAGGGAGGAAGGAAGGGAGTCGCAGTGTGTAAAAGCCGATAAATTGAGAATGACAAGTGGTAAGGAATATTTGTGGGAGCGAAGATGAGGTGAGGAAAGAGGAGGGAGGCGGGAGGAGCGGCGGAAGGAGGAAGAAAAATATGGCGCGAAAAGAAAAAAAAGGGAGGGGGGTGCACGACGACAGATGGAAAAAGAAGGGCGAGGGAAGGGGAAAGGTGTGTGTGTGTGCGTGTGTGTGTGTGCGTGTGTGTGTGTGTGTGTGTGTGCGGAAGGGGCGGAAGGACGAACAGACAGAGGTGGGAAGGAAGGAAGAAGGGAGGGAGGGATGGACGGAGGAGGAAGGTATGGGAGAGAAGGAAGAGGAGCAGGCGTAGGAGTCGCATGCATATTCAGGGACTTGCAAGAGTTGAAGGTGAGCGCCAGGTGTAATGGGAGGGGATAATCTACAGGTGGTGAAGGCCCTGGGAACTGGAGTTGGTGGTAGATGATGACGATGAATGACTCGCTAGTATAAAAAAAGGAAAAAGAGAAATAAGACAAAGAAGAGAAGGAGGAGGTCTGAGAGGTGAGAGGGAGGTGGTGGTGGATGACGAAAAGAAGAGAAAGAGGAAGTCAGAAAAGAGAGAGGGGAAAAAGAAGAGGAAAACTGAGAGGCAAGGGGAGATGGTGGCGGATGGAAAAGAGAAGACAAATAGGAAATCAGAGAGGAGAGCGATAAAAAAATACAAGGAAGAAAAAACGAGAATGTGCAGAGGGGAAGAACAATAAAAAAAAGAACGAGAAGGTCAGGGAGGAAAAAGAGAGGTTATGGTGGGTGGAGAAGATGAATGACTCGAACGGGGTGAAAAGAGGAGACAGAAGAAGATGAAGAAAAGGAGGAGGAGCTCAAGGAAGAGAGAAGGAGCCGGAGACGTTCTGCGGAGGGAGATAACAAGTGAGTGAGAACAAAAGGCAGCCGGAAGGAACGAAACTCATATGTTGGCGAGGAAGCGTGCGGTTACCAGGAACTTGAGGGAAATCGAAAGGAATAGGAGGGATGATAATTATTGGGGATGGGAAGCAATTTCTCTTGACTGATTATACTGACTGGAAGTAAAAGAGCGAGAGATGGTGGGGAGGGAGAAATGGAGTGAGTGAAACGGTGAGAGAGAGAGAGAGAGAGAGAGAGAGAGAGAGAGAGAGAGAGAGAGAGAGAGAGAGAGAGAGAGAGAGAGAGAGAGAGAGAGAGAGAGAGAGAGAGAGAGAGAGAGAGAGAGAGAGAGAGAGAGAGAGAGAGAGAGAGAGAGAGAGAGAGAGAGAGAGAGAGAGAGAGAATGAGTGAAACTAGATGGGCGACTATTTCACTGGTGTTGAGTAATTAAGAGTGTGCCCGGGTGAGTAAGTGAGTCGGAGAATGAGTACGTCAGCATAACGAATGGATAAATAAAATGTGAAGGAGTGTCATAGTAGCAAGTGAAAATATGACAGAAAACAAACTGAAGAATGAATTAATGAGTCTCTTCGTCTGTAAGTTAGGAGTCATTCTTCCATTCTATTAGGAGTTAAATGTATACTTGTGCCAATGAATAACTACTGAACAAACAAGAATAACGCCGGTGAAAAGGATAAAATGCATGACTGAGAATGAGTAAATGATCGAAGGCAATTGAGGATATAAAAGTAATTTACGAGTTATAAGGCGAATTAATAGACATGACAATAATTATGAGGAGGAAGAGGAGGAAATGGATGAGGAGGAAAAGGAGGAGGAGGAAGAAAAGGAGGAGGAAGAGAAGGGAATATTTTATCGACAGAGGATGACGAAAAAAGGGAAAAAGTATAGAAGAAAAATGATAAATAAGGCGCCAACGAGGATGATAATGATGATAAATAATGAGAACAAAAAACAAAAAACTAAATCAAAAAGCAATGATAAGAAAAAAAAACAAAGAACATAAAATAACAGAAAAGAACGAAGAGAAAGGAAGGATGGAAGGGAAGAGAAGAGAACAAAAACCGGGAAGTTAATATCCACGAGCTTAAACAATAATTCACTCGGTGGGATAAACACTCTCACCCCTCGGGCTGGCTGCTGATAAGAAGGAGCAACAAATAAAGGGGCTTAAGGGGCAGGTAAAGGCAGGGCGGGAGGCGTGTCGGGGCTTAAGAGGGATCGGGCAGAGAAAAGGGGAAGGCGTAGCACTGAGAGACTGATAAATGTGACGCCTCTCCTTACCGTATACTTGAGAGAGAGAGAGAGAGAGAGAGAGAGAGAGAGAGAGAGAGAGAGGAAAAAGAGGGAAAAATAGATAAGAGTTGGGAAAAATAAAAGAGAAAATAAGAGACAAAGGAAAGAGATATAAAAATGAAGAAATGATGAAGGGGAAGAAGAAGAAAGTGGAAAAGTAGACGACGAGGGAATGGCGAGGAGAGATAGCATTGAATGAAGAAAGAAAATGCATGAGAGAAAATAAGAGACAGAGAGAAAGAGAGGAAGAGAAGTATATTTGAAAAGAAAGCAGTGAGCGAGGAAAGAAGGAAGGAAAGAAAGGAAGGGAGCCAAGCAAAAGATAGATAAATAACGGGGAAAGGAAGAAAGGAAGAGGAAGAACTGAAAGGCGGAAGGAGCAGACACAAAAGAAGAAACAAAAGAAGTAAAGAAGACAAAACTTAATGAAAGGAAGGCAGGAAGGACAGAAGAAAGACACAGCAGGAAGAAAGAAAATACCAGAAAAAAATAAATGACATCAGCAAAGGAGTGACTTACGACGGATTTAACAAACAAACAAGAATGAGAGGAAAATGTAAAGCTTGCAAAAAGAAGACAAAGAAGGAAGAAAAGACGATAGTAAAGATGAGAGCAAACGGAGAGGAGAGAAAAGAATGAGGGCAAGATGAACAGAAGGAAGGGGAAGGGTAAAAAATGAGAATGATTAAAAAACGCGGAGTGAGTTTTGACAGAGAGAGGATGATGAGTCTCAGGGAAACCATTATTAAAGACGAGAAGTAGGAGAGAGAGAGAGAGAGAGAGAGAGAGAGAGAGAGAGAACAAAAAGGTGTGAGAGGCGAGTGTGGCCAGAGACAAGAGGCCGCCGGGGAAGAACCTGAGCGTCTGAGGAGCGAATCAATAGAAGGGAAAATTAAAAGCTAATAATCCCTAAGAGAGAGGAGCTGTATTGTGGCGGCGAAAGTTATCGTTTGTTGTGCGGGTGAAACAAATTAACGTATTGTGTATGTATAAGAAACAGACAAATATACATAAAAAATAAAAAGATAGATTAATGGATAGTGGCGAGAATAGTCATCCTTTATTATGCAGCTGAAACAGAATAGCGTTGTGTATGTATAAGAAACAGATAGATATTTAAAAAAAGATAAAATAGATGGATGGATAGTGGCGAGAAACACTCATCCCTTATCATGTAGGGAACGCAGATTGACGTGTTGTTAATGTGTAAGAAATAGATAGATAGAAATAAAGAGATAGATGAATTGATAGATAGCTACAGATAGATAGATAGATAGATAAATCGACAGACAGAGTGAGTGAGATTGCTCTGGGACGAAGGAAATATCTCCCAACACCTTTTCACACCTGTTCCTCTCGCCCCCTCCCGCCCTTACCCTCCGACACACAAGACTGCTTCTCTAATCTCTTGAAAGGTTCACCGTGCCTGTAGTCTTTGGTACGTAAGGGCTTTGTGCCGTCTCTACCCTTGACAAAATTATGAAGAAAAAAATATCACCATCCCATACTTTTTTAATTAACAGGTACTGACATTTTCATCACTACCTGTTTTATGATGTATGTACAGCATCTAGTGTCTATATAAAGAACAACAAAGGGATTAAGTGATGTTGAGAAAAATATGGAGAGGATTACAGTCATATCCCTCCCTCTCTCTACTACGCTCCGACTCCAGTTCTTTTTTTTTCCCATTTTTATTTTTATTTTTTTTCTCCTCTTGTTTTCGATTCCTCCGCGCACCGAGTCTCTCCCTCTCCCTTAACTTCCGCTTCGTAAAATATACCGAGAAAATTATGATGATTATATATCCCTCTATTCCTCTATGTCCTTCCTCTTCCGCTTCTCTTTAGTACCTTCCTTTATTCTACTTTTTTTTTTCCTCCTCCTGTTTCCCCTTCCTCCCAGCACTAATTCTTTCCCTCTCCCTTAACTTCCCCTTCGTTCCTTTTTATATTTCCTCCTCCTCCTCACCGAGATTCTCACTCTAGTCTCTAATTCGACAGAAACCTTACAGGAACTTCAATCATATCCACATCTAGAGAGTTCTAAGTATTCTTATTGACGACCAAGCTTGAGCTATTGGACCTGTAACTACCACGGATCTGAGGTAACACAAGGCGGTTTCCATTCTCTTGTGGAGCTTCAATACGTCGCAAGGTGTTGAGGAGACGAGTGCGTGCTGAGAGTGCTGCTTATCTTCGCCGTGATCTCCTCGGGCACGGCTGGGTGGCCTTATTCTGTTTGGTCAGTGGTACGAATATTGATCCAGGAAAGTGTTACAAGGATACTCAGAGCCTTATTTGCGGTGATGCAGAGTATTATGTCTTTCTGTTGACGTTATCAGCTCAACACCATCTCTACAAAGCCACAAATACCGCCACCACCACCACCTTGATCACTGCTAACACCGGCAATAGTTCCCCCTCAACACACGTGATCATTAGCAGCGCCATTACAGAAAATTGCTTTTTTGTCATGATCCCTCACTAATTTTGAACTGAATAAAAACATCGAAAGCAAATTAAAAGTAATTGAACAGTCTTTGTCTCTTGATTTTTCATCGCGGATACAATTACTGTTCATCGACTTTAAATGGTGCATTCTGCTTGGTTTCCTTGTGCAAGTTGTACACCCTTTCACCCTCTTCCGTATCATTTCACATCACACTGATCATTTGACTCGCTGACTGTTTTCTTTTTAGCAATTTCCTTCGAAGAACTTTTCTATAAATCTTAAACAATATGACATGCGATTGCTTATGCAGACGCTCTCTTTAAAATCAGTCCCATTCTCGATTATGCTTGCCGAGGAACAAGTGAATAAACATAATAGAATAAAAAAAAGGAAAAATAAACAGAAATAGAAAAAACATTATTAGAAAAAGTTTAACGTCAAGGACTGCTTATGACTAGTTAGATTACTTAATATGAAGAAAAATCTCACAGGTGCTTCAACATTTAATGCATATCATCCGTGTCCTTCCTATCTTGTTTACTGGCCAAAATGTCATTCATGTTCAATTCCGTAATGAGAGATAAATAGCATTCGCTGGTCATGAAATACAGCACGCTCAGGTCACTCAGTCTCAAAGGGTGCACACAACGGAGCAGCATCCTTTTTGTCAACGTTTTTAAGGTCTGCAGCGACACCTTCCCTCGATACATTTCTGCCTCCTGTTAAAATGAATGCAATCAATTGTAAGTTTTATCACCAACACATTATTATTAAATTATCAGAAAAATCTATGACGAAGCTGCTCGTGCATACTGTCGCGATAAAAACACTGGACGTAAAGAAACCAAACTTGCCAAGGGGTCAGCATTTTCTTTTCCGAGTCAGTGAAATACATTACAGTTCACTTTTTTCTCCTCTTGTTTCTCTCTACCAGTATACGCAGTGAGGGACAACGAACCAATCAGACAGACACACTTCACTATTCATGACCCGGGGCACGTTTCATCGGTGCGTGTGCTTCATTCGGTAACAGCAGACCGTCATTTGCAGGCGAGGCTTCCATTGTCTGCCCCGTCGATCCTTATTACGGAGTCTAATGATCGGCCATAAGATCCGGTGTTTGTAAATTAATGGGCGTATATATCACTAATGGCTTGTTCTGGGTAATTAACTCGTTTATCTTATTCCTGATAATGAGTGTTGAAGGTGTAACTCCAGCGTGTCATGGGAAAAGAGAGAGAGAGAGAGAGAGAGAGAGAGAGAGAGAGAGAGAGAGAGAGAGAGAGAGAGAGAGAGAGAGAGAGAGAGAGAGAGAGAGAGAGAGAGAGAGAGAGAGAGAGAGAGAGAGAGAGAGAGAGAGAGAGAGAGAGAGAGAGAGAGAGAGACACACACACACACACACACAGACACACACACACACACACACACACACACCGTAAACTTATATATAACGCACCCCTACAAAAAAAAGGTTACTGAGAGAGGCAAAAAGCTACGAAGCCCCCCTGAGGTTAATGAGGGAAATCAAAAGAAGAAAATTCACATTAGATAAAGAAAAAAAAAAAAAAAACTAAAAAGACACTGAGCTGCTCTAGGTGATGAGTGGCACTGTGCCAGGGAACGGCGCCAAAACGTCACTGTGGCACCCAAAGAAGACACTCGTTCACTTGTTACGCGTCGTTTGGGGGAGAGGAGGAGGAGGAGGAGTAAGGAGGAGGAGGAGGAGGAGGAAGGAAAGGGATGAAGGGCAAGGCAGAGGATACAAAGAGGTGATGAGGTACAGAGAGAGAACTGATGGAGGGAAGGAGAGGGGAAGGGAGGAAGTAAAAGCCAAGGGAGGGAACGGATGGAAGTGGAGAAAAGAGGTAGTATGGCAATGGAAGAAAAAGGGAGAAGGAGGAGGAAGGAACGGTATGGGGGAGGCAGTAGGGTAAGGAAGGGCAATGTCTGGTATTTTTATCACGAGGCCGAGAGTGTTAAGTGACATTGTGTGTGTGTGTGTGTGTGTGTGTGTGTGTGTGTTCTTACAATACTATAATTAAGTGCCTTGTCTTCAGCTGCTATTCAATACTTTTTTTCTGGTTATCTTTGTCAGTTTTTCTTTCTTCTTCCTCCCCTTCGTCCACCTCCTGTTGGTTCTTGCGCTCCTTCTCTTATCTTCCAACTCGTTCTTTAGTCCGAGCTCTCGTCCTTCTTCATCTCTATCCTTTAATGTCATGCAGTATTCCTTCCCGACTTTTATAATACCACACACACACACACACACACACACACACACACACACACACACACACACACACACACACACACACACACACACACACACACATCTTTTATTACCATTCTGGCCACACACGTGGATGAACTCCTCCGTTGTTTTATCTTCTTCGAAACACCTACGCACCTCCCTCCCTCCCTCCTTCCTGCTGCTCCCTTTATATTCTCTCACGCTTGCATCACTTTCACCTAATTGACCATTAACCGTTGCACAAATAGGAAAAAAAAGACTTTTTTTGTTTTGCTCTGCGCAGGGAGCTATTTTTTCACCACTTTCCGTTAAGCAACATTTTTATTTATTTATTTTTTTTTTTTACATTTCGGTGTTCTCTCTTCTTACTTGGCAATAAAACCCTCGCCTTGATAAAAAAAAATTTGAAGGCTTAACATGAGATCAGTACTATCTTTTTCTACTTTATGATGAAGGTAAGGATAATAATAATAATAATAGTAATAATAATAGTAATAATAGTAATAATAATAATAATAATAATAATAATAATAATAATAATAATAATAATAATAATAATAATAATAATAATAATAATAATACCATAACTACCGTTGCTATTTCCAACAGTTGCAAGCAAACTTTGGTCCACTCATTAAAGGCTGGACCCTTACCAGCAGCGTCTTGGTCCCTAGCCGGTAGGTTAGGACGCTGCTGATTGGCTGTTGGCTGGCGGGGTATCTGTCATCTCTTTCGCCCAAAATAATCGCATAAATTCAGAAAATATTTACCTTTCTTTACTTAATGCATTTGCTACACGAGATAGACAAGTTTGCGTGTCATCACTGGATTTAGCAGATTGTACAACTACAATTTTCAAAACTCAACAGGGTAATAAAAAGTAACTACTGTGAGTAGAATTTACTATTTAGCAAATATTTCATGTATTTTTTTTTTACGTGTCGGCCTATGGCGCCGGTAGGCTTTCTTGGTGGGGCCTCAGCCCGTTATGGGGAAGGGAGGTGTTTATAGTTGCGCCGTCTTGCTTGGCTCATGCTGCCCCCCGGAGCTCATCCTTGAGCCCCTCTTTAGAGAGAGAATCAAGAGTCCGGGTTGATAGGTGGTCTTCAGGATAGCATGTGGGTATCTTGGGCCACACGACGGTTACTGAAAAATCCCAGCCGTGGCGGAGGGCAGGACTCGAACCCATGTCCTCCTAGACGCAGAACCGGCACGCTAACCACTCACCCACCTTTTTTTTATAAATCCTTACTGGTGTCCTTTTATATTTCACTTTATCTAAAATCTGGGAGTACAATCGTATTCAGGAGAATTTTATGTACGAGAACAATTATTCTATGCAAATATTGATTCCATAACTAGAGCAAATATCGATATAAAAAGTAATATAAACATTCAACAATACTCTCTAATTTCTACTCACGGCACTTACTTTATTTTTCACTCACTGAGTTTTGAAAATCGTTTTATAGTTGTACAATCACTGCTTAATCAAATGACGTCAACATTTACCTATTTTGCGTAATAGGTGAGCTATGTAAAGAAATATTGAATATTTTCTGAACCTACGTGAGGATGTTCGACGACGGAGAGGTCAGACACGCAGCCCGCCAGTAGCCAATGAGCAGCGTCCTAAGTACTTCCTCGGCAACGAGCCAAGAATCCAGCAAAGTAAATGGACTAAAGCATCGAATTCCACTACCGCCACAACTACGTCAATCACCACCCTCAGCACCCCCTTCGAAAACGTCATCACCGCCTCACCACAACACAACCACTGTCAATCTCAACACCAGCATGAATACCATAACCCACATGCACCGCTGCCAGCTGCTAATTTTCACCCCCACACAATGCTTGCCATCATCCGATCCCAACAAAATTTATTTTTTTTACGTTAAATAAACTGAAGAAAATATCAGTTGAGAATGCCGCCTGACAGAGCAGTAGAGCAAGTGACTTTGTGAGCAGCACCAACAATGTCCTGCACACAGTGGTTGGAAGAATGCAGGGAGCGACCTCTTCATACTAAAAAAAATGCAAGGATGTTTCATAAAAGCTCATTCGAGCCACATAAAATAATTAGGAGAAAAGCGACATACTTTCTAGAGCAAAACTAGGAGCAACAATAAATGGAGCATAAATTCTTCATTATATATCAGTAAAGGATATAGAGATAGTGTGCGAAGGTTGGCAGAGGCTGTATTTAACTCAGAAAAGGCAAATTGAGCAAGGTCTTCGAGTGCCAAAAACATAGAGGAGAAACAGAAGAAGAAGAAGAAGAGGAGGAGGAGGAGGACAAGAAGAAGAAGAAGAAGAAGAAGAAGAAGAAGAAGAAGAAGAAGAAGAAGAAGAAGAAGAAGAAGAAGAAGAAGAAGAAGAAGAAGAAGAATACAATACATCAAAAACATAAACGAAGACACTTAAGACGATTAAAAACAACAACAACAACAACAGGTAGAGGCGAGGCAAAATTAAAAGAAAGAAAAAAATAATAAGGCCGCAGGGAAAACAGCGGACAGGGGTTCCTAAAAATAACCCGAGCGAGGTGAGAGAGAGGAGAGAAAGGTCTTGCGGGGAACAAAGAACGGGGGGGAGAGAGAGAGAGAGAGAGAGAGAGAGAGAGAGAGAGAGAGAGAGAGAGAGAGAGAATACAACATGCCAGTGATTGTTAAAGGCAGCATCTTGTCAGTACTATATATAATTATGTGCTTATACAAATTATGTCTGCCTGACTCTCTCTCTCTCTCTCTCCCCCCTCCCCCCCGCGTTCCTTGTTCCCCGCAAGACCTTTCTCTCCTCTCTCTCACCTCACTCGGGTTATTTTTAGGTAGCGCTGTTTTCCCTGTAGCTTTATTTTTTTTCTTTCTTTTAATTTTCCCTCGCCTCTACCTGTTGTTGTTGTTGTTGTTGTTGTTGTTGTTGTTGTTGTTGTTGTTGTTGTGTTTAATCGTCTTAAGTGTCTTCGTTTGTGTTGTTGATGTATTTTTTTATTTTCTTCTTCTTCTTCTTCTTCTTCTTCTTCTTCTTCTTCTTCTTCTTCTTCTTCTTCTCCTCCTCCTCCTTTTTCTCCTTCTCTTCCTACTATTCATCTTCCCCTTTTCCATCCTCTATCTTTATGTCCTCCTCCTTCTCCTCCAACTCCTTCTCCTTCTCTATGTTCCCTTCCTCTTCCTCCTCCTCCCCATCGTCACCCCCCCCCCCCTCCTGTACCCCTTCCATTAGCTTAATTACGCAGTATTATCTCCCTTCACGTTATATAGTTTTCCATTCGCTTTATGAATGCTTGCAATTGTTACATCAATTATAACTCCCTTGAATGTTACTCACCGAAACCATGAACTTATAATATTCTCTCTCTCTCTCTCTCTCTCTCTCTCTCTCTCTCTCTCTCTCTCTCTCTCTCTCTCTCTCTCTCTCTCTCTCTCTCTCTCTCTCTCTCTCTCTCTCTCTCTCTATATATATATATATATATATATATATATATATATTTATATATATATATGTATGTATCTGTCTATCTATCTATCTATCCATCTATCTATGCCCTCAGTAACAACCCACTCCCTTTCCTTCCCTTTCTCTCTTCGCAGCCTTTGCTTTCCTTTAAAGAAATTCTCCTCTCAAAATATTTAGACACGACACGATGCTGTTTTCAAAGCAAACATCAAAGGACAGGACAGATCAGATATTTTTTTTGATCTATGCGCCAAACAGACACTGCAGCAGCATCGTCTGAAGTAGCCACAAGCGATAAGAGTGACGAGTTGATGGCGGCCAAGAAAGCGTAGGTGAAAGAGAAACTTAGATCGATGCAATCAGTGAAGATAATGAGAGGCAAGGGAGCAAGGGAGACATGTGGAGGAAGAGGAAGAGGAGGAAGAGGAGGTGTAAGAGAAGGAGGAGGAGGAGAAAAGACTGTGGAGGAAGAAGAGGCGGAGGAGTGGGTGCAGGACGAAAGTTTATTGCCTCTATAAAGAAACAAGTGTGAGAGTTTTTATATTACGTGGGAAGATCAATGCCAAGGATGCGAGATGGGACCATAAAAGAGACGGAAGCAGAAGTGTCAACGGAAAGGAATTCTTGGTGGAAAAAGGTAAAGGAAAAGAGGGCCGAAAAAGAAGAGTATACTTGTTGCATAGGCTTAGGAAGGGTGGGTGAAGTGGGGGAAACGAATAAGTGTAAAGAAAAAGGAGTTTAAGTGTCCTAAAAAAAGTTGGGTTAATATTTTACTATAAAGGGAGGTTTATGAGAGGAAAGGAGGCATGAAAACTTAATAGGTGCGGCTGATATGAAGGGGCACTGCAATGAACTCTGGATCGGTAAACAGAAGGAAAGTGTTGATAGGAAGAGAAGGGTGAGGGTGAGGGGAGTGCTGTGTCTGTGTTAGATGCAGGGTATAGTTTAGAGTGTTGGGGGAGTGTCTCAGAGGGAGAAAGGAAAAGGGAGCGGTGGGGAAGCCCTGTGAGGAGAGGATTGAGGAAGGAAGGGGCGTGGCGGATGTGAAGTAATCATGGGCCGGGCCAAAGTGCAAGAGAAGTGCAGGAAGGAAGGGAGGAGGAAAGACTCAACGATAATGAATTGAATGTTACACTTCTGCTCCCTCCTTTCATGCCCCTTCTGGCTGACGCCTTTCTTCATGCGCTTCCTTACTCAGTCACTCCCCTCCGTATCCTCCCTCCCTCTCCCTTACCCCCATCCCCCCGCCGCCAACCTTACGAGGTCAGCTGTGTTGATAAAATATCAGGAGCAACGTCTGAATTTGGCTCCATAATGGCTGACACGCTGAAATATTCTCTAAAATACGAGATTCAGATGCACCAGTGATCAGCCACTCTGACCTTCACTTTGGGGCATTTAGGTTCTATTTTCAGTCGTCGTCTGTGGTCCCGCGTCACGTCACTGTGGAACACCAACACCTGTGCGGGTGATCCCAGCCAGGTCGCGCCGCCGCACACCTGCCGTCATGGTGGCTTGATGTGAGGATGGCGTCCTGTACTACTCGGGTCATTGTGGTATCAGCAAGGGAAAAGAACACGGGTTGTGGTGGCTCTCCTAACCACACACACACACACACACACACACACACACACAACTCTCTCCTTATACCTCCTCACCAGTATCAGTTAAACCCACTTCGTCAATCATGTTTTGCAAACATGCTACACACTACACCCCCCTTTCCCCCAAGCACACGCTATGCTCTTGCGCCATTCGCACAAGCCTTCCTACATCGCAGTTAGTCCCTAAATATCAGCATAACATCATCCCCTCTCCTTCACGCACTGTTCAAGTCCTGACCTCAAGAGGTTGGGATAGGGCTTCGGGGGCTCCGCAGCTGCTACGATCAGCTAGTTATCCTCCCTCCCATACCTTCTCCCATAGTTTCAAAAAAAATTTCATTCTAAAGAACCATCACCGTAAATAAATTGTTCACGTAATGTAGCGACAATGTAACTGCGAGACGGTGAGCAAAATGTGTCTGCCGCCAATGAAAAGCAGCATTAACGACTATTTGTCGTCGACTCGACCAGCCTGGCCACCCACACTGCCGACACGACAGGATGCGCCAACCCGTCCACCCTGCTGCTGGCGCGAGGTTGGCCAGGTGACAATGCAACGATGGAGGCATGAACATTCCGGCAAAGGAACACTGAACGCAGCCTGTCACAATGCTGCGCAGAAATCAATCACCAACTTTTATCTCACCAGCCCGGGGAACTACATGAGCGTGCTAAGGCACGACACCCCTGCCCGCACCCCCTACCACCCGATGTCATATGAGCCAAGGATCCAAGGTCCTAGAGATTAGCGTCTCCCAAACTCCGGCGAGATGCTCCCCCATCTTGGACTCACCGACACACTACAATATCTCCAAAACCTTCGACCACAGCCATTGAAAAAGCAATCAGACTGAACAGCACTCACTCCTATTGTAAATTTTCAGACTGACGGCTGCCAGATCTAAGTAAATCCTTTACTGTTTTCAGTATTATCATTATTATTATTATTATTATTATTATTATTATTATTATTATTATTATTATATTTACTATTCTATCATTATTATCATTATCACACACACACACACACACACACACACACACACACACACACACACACACACACACACACACACACACACACACACACACACACACACACACACACACACACACACACACACACACACACACACACACACACACACACACACACACACACACACACACACACACACACACACACACACACACACACACACACACACACACACACACACACACACACACACACACACACACACACACACACACACACACACACACACACACACACACACACACACACACACACACACACACACACACACACACACACACACACACACACCGTTTCCGTGTTGCAGAGGGTCTAAGGTTCTGCCCTGACAAGGTGACGCCTGACAGGCAAGGGTTCCCGAACCGCTCAGGTCGAAAGATTTTCCGCTGACATGGAGCTGTTCTTGTCTCCTCTTGAGCAAGGAGGATGAAGGGGTGTGGTGTGATAGGTCCCAATAGCACAGATAGACCGGTTAAACGAGGTCCAAATCTCTCCCCTAGGGTGCTTGCTGGCTATCACGAGTCCAACACGTAATCAGGACGTGGTGACTTGCACCCACAAACTGACCACTGCCTGTCAACGTAAAATATCACCAAAGGAACAACAAATTAGAAGTAACAACACACTGCCTCTCATCCATCAAATACTTTACGGATAAACCACCATAAACACAACACAACACACACACACACACACACACACACACACACACACACACACACACACACACACACAAACAGACATAAACATATTGCCTTCCCGCGCCATAACCGACCCGCCACCACTCGATATGATAATAATAGTGGTAATAAAAAGAAGAAAATGCAGGACCCGCGGAGCCTCCAAGTCTCCCGAGCAGCCTCCACGCGCCATCATGTCGCCCCAACAGACCCTTCAGAGATTCATCCATCACCAGGGTCGCGGCGCCGCTTCCTTCAAGAGAGAGAACCGGAGTCTCTTACTCAAAGGGAAGAAGACCGATAACGACAACCAACCTCAGTCCATCTCGCCACGCCTCGCCGCCGCCTCCCTAGCTGTCCTCTCCGTCACCACCACACCTTTACCTCACCCCACCAGCCCCACCACCCCAACAGCCCCACCACCCCAACAGCCCCACCACCCCACCACCCCACCAGCCCCACCACCCCACCACCCCACCAGCCCCACCACCCCACCACCCCACCAGCCCCACCACCCCACCACCCCACCAGCCCCATCAGCCCCACCACCCCACCACCCCAACAGCCCCACCAGCCCACCACCCCACCAGTTACCATCCCACCCACCCCCCACCCCATGCCACCCCCACCCTCCACCCTCACACCACCACCATCCCCCCCAAATAACACCCCCCACATGCACCACTCACTCATTACCACCTTCAATATCACCTACCCCGTTCAAGCACCACTACTACATCAACTACCACCCCTTCCACCACGTCGAAGATCACCCCCTCCATCACCAACACAGTTATCATTCCAATAATCCACCAACAATAATACCACTGCCAGGACAATCAACTCAATCATCCCTATCCTCAAAGCGACTCACCCGTCCACTCACACACTTATCCTCCTCCTTCACCTCCTCCACCATCACCACCACCGCCGCCGCTGACAATACCTCAACCTTCCCAATATTGGCTACCCCTGAGTAACTTTGGGAAATTCTTTGTCCTAGTGAGGTCTCTAAGCATTATAAACAAACAAACTAACTAACTAACTAACTAACTGTAAATAACTCTCTCTCTCTCTCTCTCTCTCTCTCTCTCTCTCTCTCTCTCTCTCTCTCTCTCTCTCTCTCTCTCTCTCTCTCTCCTTATCCCCCCCCCACCCCCACCCCCTTGACGTCACAGCTACGATATGCGTGTGTACGTCTTCTAAACTCCAAGGTCCTTTTGGCTCATGAAAAGACGTTGGTCGAAGGAATTTATAGCTGGGGCGACACTTGACTTATCGGGAGGCAGTCGTCGGGCGTCATTGGTATCAAACTGGCGCCTCAGAGAAGTCCATCAAGCAGTCAAGAGGAGGCAAGAAGGACGGGGGGTGAAGGTGGGGTTGAAGGGGCCGCTGGGTGGGTGGGGGAAGGGATGGATATCAGAAGGGGAGATGAAGAAGATGCGGGCGGTATGTTGGGGATAGGTAAAGAGAGGGAATGTCAAGGAGATACAGATAGATACATAGATAGAGAGAAGAGATAACTTGCAAAATGACAGACAGAGACACAGGAACAGACAGACAGGCATCACAAGTCAAATGCCAGACGAACAGATATACACAGTCGGACACAGATAGGTAAATTTCAGCCGGGCGGAAAGACAAACAAATATGAAGCGACTAATGACAAGGGGCGAAAAATGAAACTAGATAAGGGGAGCCAAATAAAGAAAATGAAGGGATGTTAAAGGGGAAAGGGAAGCGAGGGTTGAGTTTCGTGATAATAAAAAAGGAAAATTTGGCAGAGAGATAAGAAGGGAGCGACGGGCGAAAAGGAATGGCACAGAGAGAGAGAGAGATACGGGTTTGAACATTCACATAAATAAATATATATGAAGCAGTATTAAAAAAAGCAAATAGACTAAGAGAGGAAGAAACAACGATAAACTAGTGAACATACAGAAAAAAAGACAAGAATCAGTAAAAAAAAAGAACGAGAAATATAAACAAAATAAAACAAACTTGAGAGATGAGACAGGAATGAAAAAAAAAAGATATAATGGTGAGAGAAAATACCAGACACTTCTTCTTTTTCTTTTTTTCTGCCCCGTTGGCGAGAGAGTTTAACCCATTCGTCTTATCGCCCAATTGTCCACACTCGCTCATCATTTATCGGTTTCCATATCTTCAGGACCCTTTCCATCTCACAGGGCGCCCCCATTTTCCCTCTGACTCGCCACACTTTCCTGCCCTTTTGTCTTCCTCCTCTCCTTCCCTCTCCCTGACCTCCTCTCCCTCCCTCCAATACCCCTCCACTTGACTCATATCCGTTTGTTTATCCTCCGCCATCCTCATTTACTTCCTTCCCCTACTCGTCACCTTCATGATAACTCCCTCTGTCTGTCTGTCTGTCTGTCTGTCTGTCTGTCTCCCTCAATATCTATCTATATATCTATCTGCCTGGCGATACTTTTTTATACTATTTATATAACAAACATTACACACACGCTCTCGTTCTTTCTCTCACTATTTATCTACATATTTTTTTATCTAACTTTTCTTTTCAAAACTCTTTATTTATATAACTGACATTCTCTCTCTCTCTCTCTCTCTCTCTCTCTCTCTCTCTCTCTCTCTCTCTCTCTCTCTCTCTTCCGCTAACAGTATTCTGGCAGCTCCCGAGGCATTTGGTTTGTATATCTCTATTTTTTCCTCTCATTCTTTACCTGTTGCCGCCGCCGCGTTGTCTCTCCTCAGCCTTCCTATTGTCGCTCTATTCCACTCTTGCGGGTCACCCATAAGTGCCTTGTTTCACGCTACTAGTAAACATGGAAACATGGACTAGCAGGCAGCAGAAAGCCTGTTGGCTCATTACTAGGCTGCCTGCTTTCAGTGATTTAATCAATCCGTTTGCCATAGGAGTGGCATGCAGGGAAGGATTAAAGCACTTGTGCACCTACTCTTGGATACGTTCAGTTCACTCCCGATGCAGCAAAGTGGCGATCAATGCGTTTCTTGAAGGAGTTGATGCTCTCTGCGCTAACCACTTCTGCAGGAAGGCTGTTCCAGTGGCGAACCACTCTATTCGAGAAATAACTCCTGCCGATGTCGGTATTGCATCGCTTTGCTTGAACTGTTTTTCCGTTGTTTCTTGTTCTCAGGTTAGTTAGTAGCGTGAAGAGTTTGGAGTGATCAACGTTGCTGAGCTTGTTCAGGTACTTAAAGACTTGTATCATGTCTCCCCGCAGTCGTTTCTTTTCCAACGTGAAGAGGTTGAGTCGCTCGAGTGGCTCTTCATAGGGCTTCGTCCTCAGTGATGGTATCATCTTCGTAGCGCGGCGCTGTTCTCTCTCAAGTAATTCAATGTCTTTCCTGTAATCTGGAGACCAAAATTGCACGGCGTATTCCAGGTGGGGCCTTATCAGCGAATTATACAAGGATAACATAACTCCCGGCATCTTGTATTCGAAGTTCCTCGCTATGAACCCAAGCATTGTATTAGCTTTCTTACAGGCGGACTTGCAGTGTTTTGTTTGTTTCAAGTCACTGCTGATGGTGACCCCGAGGTCTCTTTCCTCTTGCACTACGTGTAGTGGTTCACCACCCATGTGGTATGTGTGATTGCTGTTGCGGGTTACCCTTACGTGCCTTGTATGTCGCTCTTCCTATGTTACTACCTTTGGCTCTGTTTCTGGTTGTCGTTGTGTTATGTCTGTTTTAGGTTCTTCTCTCTTTCTTATTTGAGTAGATCGTATCAGAATGAATCGTCAGAGGAAAACAAACGAGCAAAAAGATTGAATAAGAAGAAGAAAAAGAAAAAGAAGAAGAAGAAAAAGAAAAAAAGAAAAAGAAAAAAAAGAAGAAGAAGAAGAAGAAGAAGAAGAAGAAGAAGAAGAGTGGTGGAGAGAGAAAACATGGTAACTCTATCCAAAACGCGCAATTTAGATACTTGGCCCCATTACAGTTCTTCTTCTCCACTTAACAAGCGACATTTTCACATAATTCCATCAATGAAGACGATCCGTTTGTCAAGAGGAAGGAGAATCAAGCCCCATCAGAAAGAATCCGCCGTAAGTCCCCCAAATACCCCTTAGTATTCAGTATTCTAGACGGGACTGGGGAGGGAAATCAGGGCAGTTATCCTTTAAAATTTTCAAAAGGTCGATGTTTAAACAATTTTCCGACCGATAAAAAAGGAGATAAAATGTGGCGGTGACAACTCCCAGAGGACGACGCTCTACGCACTCTGAAATATTCACTCCTCCATATTAATAGCCTGCTAAAAGCTACAATTAATCACTTAAAGCTTTTTTTTCTAGGTCATGCTTTTTGATGATAATAATTATGCCGCAGCGATTGACATGAAACATTAATTATTCATAACTTTGTCGAACTTAAAGGTGAACGCATTATAATTATTGTCCTGCACCAGACTCTCGCCAGGAGGGAAAAAAAAGTTTGTGGACGAGGTAATAACGTGATTGAACCTCGATGGCAAACTATTAAACAAAAAGTGATGGTCATTTATGAGACTCGCCTTCCACCATTACTATTACCACCACCACCACTACTACAACTACTACTACTACTACTACTACTACTACTACTACTGACAAGAATAGGAATGATAATAATAATAACAATAATAATTTCGGTGTTAGTCCTCTCAATATATTTATAACCGACAAGACAACTCAAGGGAATAGCCACAGGACTCCCGTCATTATCCTGATCAACACCACCACCACCACAAACACGCTGACACAAAGGATACAATCAACCAATACGAACACTCAGGTCGCGGCACAGCAGGGGACCAGAACAAAATAATGATCTGTTGATGCATCTCTGTCACCCCTGAAAAAGACAGCTCGCCACCACAACTACCACCACCACCACCACCACCACCGCTGCCACCACCACCACTCTTACCAATTGACACAACACCACTCAGTATTCATAACCTTATAAAGATCCTCCCTCGACCATCAGATAATTTAATTTTCTGATCATTTTACCTCATCGTGGTGGAGGGTAGAAGAGAGGGATGGAAGGGCGGCGGCGATGGTTAAGATTCCTTCCCAAAATGCTTCTTATTCGGGGACTAAAGGGTCGTTAGTGGCCGGTAACAAGGTGATCGGTGGCCCCCGGCGAGGAAAACGTCCACAAGATAAAGGCCTGAGATGATTGGTGGCGAGCGGGAAGCCCTAGAGCAGTGATGATGGTGGCGAGGAGGAGGGAGAAAAAAGAGAGCAATCATCTAGATGGACATGAAGCAAAGGACTGATCTCTCTCTCTCTCTCTCTCTCTCTCTCTCTCTCTCTCTCTCTCTCTCTCTCTC
>NC_066549.1:10271153-10283653 GCF_024679095.1 Eriocheir sinensis | reverse complement strand
AACTGTAAACAAGGACTGACCAGACTGCTGTATTACTGACGCACGAGTATTTATAGCATTAAAGTGTATCAGTCGTCACTGACAAGGAATAAAAACAATGCACGCATGCCTCCTGCGCAGTTCCATTGATTCACCGCAAAGACATGTGCTCTCTTGTTGATGATTTTTCTTTTTTTTTATTGAAAGCCTCACGAAGTATTCCTTTGAGAGGGAAAACAATAGAGAGGTAAAACAACCTATCAATAGTAGATAAATAATTATTATGCTCCAGAAAGGTCAGCGGGCATTTTTGTTTCTTCGTTTTCCTGCCTTTAAGTTGCCCGTCTTCGTGTGAAAAAGTACTTTATCATTTGCCTGTTGTTATTACGGGTCATATTTGCATCTCCTGACAATATATTCCACACTCCTGCATTATATCTTATTAAAAAGTGTGCGAATAAAAATTATGAAGTGTAGATAACGTTACCTTAGAAAACATTCATTTATTTTTTTTTTTTGTCCAAAATATATTTTTTTTTTTTGTTTATCTCACCGCTTCGACGTGATGGACAGGGTTGTTGTTGCTCAACGGCGCTAAAGATTATTATGAATGAATGCTCAAACTTTCTGTAAGAACTCCACCCTGGACGATTCTGGGCATATCCCTCCTACTCATCCCCCCTCTGACTCCTTTAAACCTGTTATTAAAATTCTTCCAAATGATGTTTTCTATGCCCTCTTTGGCCTCAACTCTCAGAAGGCTTATGGACCTGATGGAGTGTCTCCTATTGTCCTTAAAAATTGTGCTTCCTTGCTGACACCCTGCCTGGCCAAACTCTTTCGTCTCTGCCTATCAACATCTACCTTTCCTTCCCTTTTTTTTTTTTTTTTTTTTTTTTTTTTTTGCTATTTGGCCCGGTAGGCCTTCTTCTTCTTCTTCCTGATCCAAGGTCGGCTTCTTTTCCGTGGGTCCCTGATGGTCGGCCCAGCCCCGTTCTAGCGCAAGCGAGATTTTGTATTTTATTTATCTGCATTTGCTTCATGCTGCTCTCCCTCAGCTCATCTTTGATTTCTAGAGATCGGAGTCCGCTTGATAGTGGTCTTCTGGACAGCGTGTGGGTAGTTTGGGCTTCGGCGGCGGCAAAATCAAAATCCCAGGTTGGTGGCGGGGGCGGATTAACTCGCGTCCTCCATCCGGGGCCGCTGCTGGAAGTATGCCTTTATACAGCCTGTGCCTAAGAAGGGTGACCGTTCCAATCCCTCAAACTACCGCCCTATAGCTTTATTTTCCTGTCTGTCTAAAGCTTTTGAATCAATCCTTAGCCGGAAGATTCAAAAGCACCTTTCCACTTCTCACCTTCTATCTGATCGCCAGTATGGGTTCCGCAAGGGGCGTTCTACTGGTGATCTCCTTGCCTTCCTAACTGACTCTTGGTCATCCTCTCTTAGCCGTTTCGGTGAAACCTTTGCAATTGCGCTGGACATATCAAAAGCTTTTGATAGGGTCTGGCACAAATCTTTGCTTTCCAAACTACCCTCCTACGGCTTCTATCCTTCTCTCTGTACCTTTATCTCCAGTTTCCTTTCTGACCGTTCTATTTCTGCTGTGGTGGACGGTCACTGCTCTTCCTCTAAACCTATTAACAGTGGTGTCCCACAGGGTTCTGTCCTATCTCCCACTTTCTTTCTGTAGTTCATTGATGATCTTTCCAAAACGAACTGTCCTATCCATTCTTACGCCGATGACTCCACTCTGCATTACTCAACTTCTTTTAATAGAAGACCCACTCCACAGGAATTAACTTAACGATTCAAGGCTGGAGGCAACATAACGCTTAGCCTCAGACCTTACTATTATGTCCGATTGGGGCAAGAGGAACCTGGTGTCCTTCAACGCATCAAAAAAACAGTTTCTCCACCTATCCACTCGACACAGTCTTCCAAACAACTATCCCCTATCATCCGACAACACTCAGCTATCACCTTCTTCAACACAAAACATCCTCGGTCTATCCTTAACTTAAAATCTCAACTGGAAACTTCATATCTCATCTCTTACTAAATCAGCTTCCTCTAGGCTGGGCGTTCTGTACCGTCTCCGCCAGTTCTTCTCCCCAGCACAATTGCTATCCATTTACAGGAGCATTGTCCGCCCTCGTATGGAGTATGCATCTCATGTGTGGGGGGGGGCTCCACTCACACAGCTCTCCTTGACAGAGTGGAGTCAAAGGCTCTTCGTCTCATCAACTCTAATCCTCATACTGATAGTCTTCTACCTCTCAAATTCCGCCGACATGTTGCCTCTCTTTCTATCTTCTATCGATATTTTCATGCTGACTGCTTTTCTGAACTTGCTAACTGCATGCCTCCCCCTCTCCCGCGGCCCCGCTGCACACGTCTTTCTACTCATGCTTATCCCTATACTGTCCAAGCCCCTTATGCAAGAGTCAACCAGCATCTTCACTCTTTCATCCCTCACGCTGGTAAACTCTGGAGCAATCTTCCTTCATCTGTATTTCTTCCTGCCTACGACTTGAACTCTTTCAAGAGGAGGGTATCAGGACACCTCTCCTCCCGAAGTTGACCTCTCTTTTTGGACACTCCTTTGATCTCTATTCAGGAGCAGTGAGTAGCGGGCCTTTTATTTATATATTTTTCTTTACGCCCTTGGACTGTCTCCTTAGTTGTAAAATATGTATATATATATATATATATATATATATATATATATATATAGATATATAGATATATATATATATATATATATATATATATATATATATATATACATATATATATATATATATATATATATATATATATATATATATATATATATATATATATATATATATATATATATATATATATATATATATATATATATATATATATATATATATAAACCTGTATATATATATATACATATATTATATATAATTTCTGGTTCGTAAAGGCTACGAAGAAGCTGGTTGAAGTCTTAAATATAAATGTGCGCGTCGTACCCGTAACATATAATTCAAGAGAAAAATACAAACGGAAGATATTTCAAGTTTTTGCCCCAACATAGCAATGAAGATGTTGACAAGTTATGGGAAGATTTTGTCAGCCAGGCCCAGAGAGCCTGCTCCTTATACTGTGATTAGGAAGGGTTTATCCTCGGCCTCCCCCTCCCCTTCAACACACACACACACACACACACACACACACACACACACACACACACACACACACACACACACACACACACACACACACACACACACACACAACTTCCATTTTGCACTTCCAAGGATTTTGTTCATTCTTTTTCACATGTAATATATTTTAGAGCATCACTTTAAAAGCAGCATTTCATTAATTTACAAACAAACACATTTATAGAACAGACTTTCCTCAGCCCGAAGAAGTTATGCAAGGGTTCTTTAAGTACTTACTGCTGGATCGCTTTAGACTATTATATGGGTCAACACTTCTCCACAAACAGACGAGTAAGTACAAGAACTCAGAGCAGACAACATTCATTACTGCCAAGGGGAATGGAAGTGGGTCGTGGCAGAAATGTTCAAATTATGAAGTTAGGGTAAAAAAAATTGAAGAACAGTCCTCGACGCCGCCGCCCTACGTGCACAACACAATGGTCACCTGTCTCCCAGGTAACGCCAGGCACCTTGTGATGTGTTCACCCTTCACGCTCCTTCCCAAGTAGCGCCCCAACATCATAAAAAAATCCTACTCATCTCTCGAACGTAATTGTGTTCAGTTTCACACCTGGTGGTTAAACGAGTTATATACCTGTCCATTATCGCGTATAAACACCTGCTAATACATTTGGAGCTTAATAGGCTACCAAATTTGTCCCCTCCGCAAAGGCTTACTACCAAACTACATTGTGAGGAATTCCCGCAGCGGTGTCGCGCGCTTAGTCAGTGGTGCATATGAATTAGGAGCAGCTGTCTGTTGGTGATCCACGGCACGATGCGGCGCGCACCCTCATGCATCAATTAATTCACTATGTCCCTTAATGTGACGTGGAGCTGCGCCTAAGCACCTTCGAGATGAACCACTTGGAGTCCTACTTTTGGTACGTGTGGGAGCAGTCACACTCTTGGTCCCGTCTTTCGATAAACCGGAGACTGTTATCGTAGGCAACCGACGGCGGCGGCAAATATATGATGATATATTTATAAACTTTGTTGCAATGTGGTTTTGAGATTAAGTTTGATAGTGTGTGTGTGTGTGTGTGTGTGTGTGTGTGTGTGTGTGTGTGTGTGTGTGCGTGAGGCCAAACGGACTTTTCAAAGCTTTCTGACATGAGTATTATCTATAACTTGGTCACAAAGACATAATTTACTACAATACGAAAATGAATGAAATAAAGATGAAAATAATGAATGAAAATGACTGATGATAGATACAGTTGTTTCATTAAGAAAAAGTAATAAAAAAAATGTCATTTGTATGCAGAATGAATGTGCAAAAACTAGGAATTGGTTGACTGTTTGTTACAGAAAGTCGTTTCCTGAAGAGACGCGTTTGAAATATCATTACGGGCTAAGTATGACGGGTTAAGGAAGGGGAAGAAGATAACGGATGGGTTGGGAAGGAAGGTCGGGGCAGGCAGTGTTATGTGAGGGTGGGGCGTCAGTAGGCGTAAATGAGGAAGGTGGGGCGAGGTAAGTGGCAGGGAACGGGGGTGCAGGGCGTTGTAATAATACGCATCGTCATCAGAACCGTAGCAATACCTGACAACGTTGTTAATGAGAACAAATGCGCTCAGCGCCATCATAAAAATCGTCGCCGGTGCTCTCAGCGCCACCAACGGAAACTGCCCAGCGGCACAAGTAACGACGTAAGACCTGCTCTGCCGCCACTCCTGTCCACGCCGCCTTTGAACAATACATCCCACACACCGCGCTTCAAAGAGATGTTATACTTCTCGTTATGATTAAATCGGCCATTTATTTCTTCCTTTTTCATCATCTTGTACTTATTTATTTATTTTCTTTTTCTTCTTAAAGTTATTATTTTCTCTTACGACAGCTAAGATTTCACTACAATATCATCAACGAAGTACATATACGAATACACACCCCTCCACAGTATCCACACATACACACACACACACACACACACACACACACACACACACACAGTAACATTAACACTTTCAGACTAACACTCACCTACACCCACAAACACACACCTTTACACGGGCCGGCCAACATCCAGGTAGGGGCAAATAGTGGCAGAGGCTCACATGAACACAGACTCGCGCACACTGAGGAGAGGCCGAGAGGGTGCCAACTGAACACACGCAACACTAGGCACTGACTGGCCTTAGGGTAGTGTCTGGGGGTGTGCCGAGTGTGTGTGGAGGGGTGGGCGGGAAGTGGAGGGGGGGAACAAGGCTAGGAGGGAGCGAGTGCAAGCATTTGAGGGAAGGAAGGTAAGCAATATGAGAAGGAGTGTGCGAAGAGTGTGCGGAAAGGAGAAATGTAGGTTAAATGAAGAGATAGGAATTAAAGAAAGGAGGTATATAGCGAAGGTAAGAAAATGCATTAGTAAATATAAAGTCGTGAAGAGATAATGGAAAATCCAGTGCGTTGGGAAGAGTAATGACCGAGAACATAAAAAAAGGAAAAGGAAAAAGGATATAAGGCTGTGGAGAATAGATATCATAATAGTGAGGAGAGAGAGAGAGAGAGAGAGAGAGAGAGATCGGAAAAGAGAAATGAGGGTTTATCGCGGTGACAAGGAGATTTAGAAATATATACTCTCTCTCTCTCTCTCTCTCTCTCTCTCTCTCACGATGGCAGCAAATGAGAAGGGCGGTTATTAGAAGGCAATGAAGACGATTATCATACATTACTGAGGGGCAGGAGGAGGAGGAAGGTGAAGAAGAGGAGGAGGAGGAGGAGGAGGAGGGGGAGGAAGGTGAAGAGGAGGAGGAGGAGGATGATGATGAGGAGGAGGAAGGGGATGAAAGTAATAAAGAAGGAATGTTTTAATTTAAATCAAGATTAAAAAGATAAAAAAAGAAGTAAAAGAAATGTAAAGAAGAAGAAGAAGAAGAAGAAGAAGAAGAAGAAGAAAAAGAAGAATGATGAAAGATAAAAGAAAAACAAAGTGCCAAGTAAATGGACAGAGAAGAAAAAGAAATAGAATCAGGAAGGAAGCACGGAAGGAAAAAAGAACTAAGATTGCAGACAAAAAAGTACAAATAGTGTAGGAAAAATCTATACACAAAAAAGTAAACAAACACAGACTGGTCTAAATCCAGAGGTGGTTCAAGCATCTAGCATTTACCACATTTAAGATAAGTTTGATTAATGGGAATGTGGAGGCTACATAATACCGGAGTAAATCACACACTTCAAACCACAAGTTGGTAAACACACACACACACACACACACACACACACACACACACACACACACACACACACACCAAGAAGGAAAAAGAACAAGAAGGTAGGTAACAAAAAGACAAGACAATACTTTCCCTCCTTCCCGCGAGACAACAAAAGCTAAGTGGTAATAACTTCTTCCAGAGCCCACGGAAGGGAGAGATAAATAGATAGATAAAGAGGAAGAGAGGAAGAGTAAAGGAGAGAGAAAGGAGAGAAGACGGGGAATGGAGAGATCAGGATATATGATTAAGAAAAACAAAAATATCACAAGAGCGCACTCAGGTAAAAAAGCAAACAGAAGGCAGGTCGCCTATCAGGGCCCACAAAGGCAGCACCTGCACCAATAAACGCGGGGCCGAGGCAGCGCGCGTGTGTGGAGTGCCTGCCGGTGCCAAGTGGAGAGCGCGCAGTGCCACGCTGGAGCCGTTGATAAGACTGTCCGCTCACTAATGAGGTGTGGGCGAGTAATCATGGCGGAGGAGCATCGATAGGGGAGGGAATGGGGGGAGGTAGGTGGTGAGGATGTGTGAGGATGGACGGGGAGGCTGTGGGTGTGTGGGGGGGAGGAGGAAGAAGGAGAGTTGAAGGAAGGAATGATGAAGGAGGAGAAGTCGTTGGGGCATGGAGGATGGAAGGAGCACTCAGAAAAATGGCTGAAGGAGAGAAGGAAGAGCAATCAGAAGGAGGGTTAAAGGAGGAAGGGGCGAAGGAAGAGTATTTGATGAGTCATAGCGGACGAGAGGAGCAATCAGAAGGAGGCTTGAAGGAGGGAAGGAGGAAGAAATAGTTGTTGGGGGATGGAGGAAAGATAGAGAGGTCAGGGGAGGATGGGAAGAGGAAAGGAGGCGGAAGAGGAGACTTTATGGGATACCGGAAAAATGATGGGAAGGTCAGGGAAGGATTAAACAAGGAAGAAGGAAGACGGAAATATTACGAGGGATGGAGGAAGGAAAGGAAGCTGTGGCGGGGGATGAAGAAGGAAGGAAGGAAGAAAGATTGTGAGGAAAGGAGGAGGGAAAAGGAGTTGCGGCGGGGGATGAAGAAGGAAGAAAGAATGTAAGGAAAGGAAGAAGGAAAAGAGGATGGGGGGGGGGAGGGGGGAAGGGAAAGATGGAGCAGGCAGGAGGGTTGGAAATGGGAAGGGAAAACGAAATAAAAAGGGTGTCGGTGAGGGAGGAAGTGAGATACTGTCAAGGGAGAGTTCAAAGGGAGGAAGGAAGATAGTAAAAGATATAAAAAAAAGGTAGAAAGATGCAAATTTGAAAGGGCGACGGAGGGTAGAATAAGACGACTGAGGAATAGAGAGGTGTGTGGATGTGAAAAAGAAGAAGAGGTGCCGTGGGGTAAGGCGGTAAGGAGAAAAAAATAAGTAATAAGGGAACGAAATAATAGCGGAGGGTGTTGATAAGGAAAGCTGCCGGGTCGCGCTGGGATAATTTATGAGAAGAGGAGCGATAAGAGAACGAGAAAATGAGGGGTAAATGCTGTAGATATTATGAGCATGATGTAGGCGGAGGAAGGGGATAAAAAGGGAAGCAGAGTAGGAATAAATGAAATACACTTCGGGGGAGACTAAAAGAGACCGATGCGAAAGGGGAATAGGAAAGGAAACAACATGGGGATCAGCAGGCAGAGAAAGCCTGTTGGCATTGCTGAGCTACCTGCTTTCAATCATTAATCAATTAATTTGCCATAGGGGTGGGAAGGTGGCTTTCATTTGTGGATAAAAGCATTTGTGTACCTACTCTCCCGATGCATCAACAATTCACAGATGCATAAAGCCGTTTCTTGAAATTTTGATGGTCTCACGCTAACCACTTCTGCTGTTCCAGTACTTCAGCGGGCACTCTGTTCAGAAATACTCTATTCGAAATAACTCCTGCCGATGTCGGTATTGCATTCCTTTAGCGAACTGTGTTTTTCCGTTTCTTGTTCTCCAGGTTAGTTAGTAGCGTGAAGAGTTTGAGTGATCAACGTTGCTGAACTTGTTCAGGTTATTACTTCTCCCGTCGTCTCTTCTCTCATGAACGTGAAGAGATTCGGTCGAGATCTGATCATTCAAAGGCTTTTCGTGATGGTATCATCTTCTTCGTGGCTTCGTGGCGCACTCTCAAAATCTCTAAAATACCATAATAAGTTATCCTGTGACTTGAATTGAGAATTGGGGCAGATTTTGGATAACAACCTAGCGAATTATACAAGGATAACATAACTCCCGGCGTCTTGTATTGTTTATCCTCGCTATGAACCCAAGCATTGTGTAGGCTTTCTTACAGGCGGACTTGCAGTGTTTTGTTTGTTTCAAGTCACTGCTGCTGAGACTGAGTGTCTTTCCTTGTTTTTGTGGTTCGTTGCCCATGTACCCGAATATTTTTGCTGTGGTTGCTGTTTTTTGGATCGATTGCATTTTTTTTAATTTGTGGTAGTGTTGAAGGACATCTGTCATTTTCGAGTCATCTGGTGATCTGGTCCTCTCTTTTCTCTCTGCCGTCGTGAGGGCCTTCCCACCCACCTTTGTATCGTCGGCAAATTTTGAAAGTTCTAGGTCGTTGATATAATTATATGATGAAGAGTATGGGTCCCAGCACTGACCCCTGTGGCACTCCACTTGTGACCGGGAGCCACTCGGAGGCCTGTCCGTTGAGTACAACTCGTTGTTTTCTTCCAGTGAGCCAGTCTTTGATCCACGCTGTCAGATTGTCGCCTAACCCCACCGACTTAAGTTTCTTGAGGAGTCTTTCGTGTGGCACTCTGTCAAAGGCTTTCTGAAGGTCTAGATATATAACATCACTGGGGATATGATTATCCCAGTTTTCATAGATACCTTGAAAGAAATCCAATAAATTGGTTTAGCATGAGCGCTTATTCCTGAAACCGTGCTGAGCATCGGAAATGATGTTGTTGTCTTCAAGGAACCTAACGAGTTTGTCTCTGATGATCTTCTCGAGGATTTTTCCCGCCACTGAGGTCAAGCAGATTGGTCTGTAGTTTAGGGCCACGCTTTTGTCTCCCTTTTTGTAGATCGGTGTTACGTTCGCTTGTTTTCAGTCTTTTGGGACTTTGTTTTGTTGTAGTGACAGATTGTAGATGGCGGTGAGTGGCTTGAGGATTTGCTGCTTGAGTTCCTTGAGCAGCCTGGGTGACAAGTCGTCGGGTCCGGTGGACTTGTTTGTCTCGAGTTTGTCTAGGTACTTTTTCACATCCCGTTCGTCGATTGTGCCAATTTCTAGGGGAGTGATTCCCATCGGTGGGGTAGGGCTCTCGGGTACGGACTGGGTGTTCTCGACCGTGAACACAGACGCGAAGTTTTTGTTTAGGATTTCGACCATTTGTCTGCTGTCCTGTGTTAGTACGTCACTTTCATCTTTTAGGGGACCGATATTGCTTTTTGTCTTCTTTTTGGTTCTTATATACGTGAAGAACTTTTTCGGGTTGGACTTGGCTTCGCGTGCAATTTGCTTTTCATAGTCGCGTTTACGCTGGCGAATGAGAGTTCTGCAAGCTCTGAGGCTTTGATGGTACTGTTCGCGTGCCTCGTCAGTGCTGTTTTCCTTTAGCAAGTTGTATTTTCTCTTCTTTAAATTAATCGCCCGTCGAACTTGGGTAGTCATCCATGGTGGGCTTATGGCATTATTTGTTCTCCTTGTCTTTATGGGAACAGTTGTTCTCTCTACCTCTAGGAGTTTGTTCTTGAAACTGTTCCACGCGCCGCCCACAGAAGTGAAGTTCATGGGTTCCTAAGTTGTCTGGGTTAGCAGCTCACGAGAAAAAGAGGAGGAGGAGGAGGAGGAGGAAAGATATGACAGTAACGTAAGGTAAAATGATGAAATGGAAAGGGATGGTGGGATATGAAGAACTGGGAGGGAGGAGGAGCAAAAGAAAGAAAATCGAGGGAGATAAGCAGAGAGGGAGAGGGAGAAAGAGAGAGAGAGGGACGTGAGGCCAAGGCGGGAGCGGAAACTCACCCACGATGAAATATACGAGTGACAGAAATATATCGGTGTACGTATGTGTGTGTGTTGACAGGTTGTAAGGAGGGGAGAGAGAGAGAGAGAGAGAGAGAGAGAGAGAGAGAGAGAGAGAGAGAGAGAGAGAGAGAGAGAGAGAGAGAGAGAGAGAGAGAGAGAGAGAGAGAGAGAGAGAGAGAGAGAGAGAGAGAGAGAGAGAGAGAGAGAGAGAGAGAGAGAGAGAGAGAGACCACACAGACCCCATGGTCCAAAGTAGGTGATCTGTCCTTAAACCTAAGTGATTCTACATTAATCAGATAGCTCCAAAGTTTTGCATTTCTACCCTAGATAACATTAAGTTGAAGAAAGTGTCGGTCGAGCTTTTTTTTTTTTTTTTTTTTACAACAAGAGAGCCGGTTGAAGGGCAACAAAAATTCTATATATAAAAAAGCCCGCTACTCGCCACTCCCACAACAGAAAATAGATAAGAGTAACCAAAAGAGAGGTCAATTTCGGATGGAAAGGTGTCTTGATACACTCTTCTTGAAAGAGGACAAGTCATAGGCAGGAGGAAATACAGACGAAGAATGGCAGTTCCAGAGTTTACCAGTGTAAGAGATGAAAAAGTGAAGACGCTGGTTAACTCTTGCATAAGGGATTTGGACAGTATAGGGATGGGCTAGAGTGGACAGACGAGTGCAGCGGGGCCGCGGTAGGAGGGAATGCATGCAGTTACAAAGTTGAGATGAGCAGTCAGCGTGCAAATATCGATAGAAGATAGAAAGAGAGGCAACATGGCGGCGGAATTTAAGAGGTAGAAGACTATCAGTAAGAGGAGGAGAGCTGATGAGACGAAGAGCCTTAGACTCCACTCTGTCCAGGAGAGCTGTGTGAGTGGAGCCCCCCCACACATGAGATGCATACTCCATACGAGGATGGACAAGGCCTGTATTTACCCGGTATTTTTTGTCTCCTTTCTTAAAAATCAGTGTTACGTTAGCCTTTTTCCAATCCGAAGGGACGATCCCTTGTCGCAGGGACATATTGAACACGGTTGTAGACAGACAGACAATCAGAGAGAGATTCATGTTTTCCTGGAATAAGGAATAACATAAGCGCTCCGTTGTGCAGGGCAATATCGTAAGTAGGCCGGTGATTAACGTTACATGTAAATGGGATGAAAGAATTGAGATGCTGGTTAACCCTTGCATAAGGGGTTTGGACAGTATAGGGATAAGCTAGAGTAGAAAGTCGAGCGTAGCGGGGCCGCTGGAGAGGGGGAGGCATGCAGTTAGGAAGTTCAGAAGAGCAATCAGCAAGAAAATATCGATAGAAGATAGAAAGGCAACATGACGACGGAATTTAAGAGGTAGAAGACTGTCAGTACGAGGAGGGGAACTGAGAGACGATTGGAACGGTCACCCTTCTTAGGCACAGGCTATATGTAGGCGTACTTCCAGCAGGAAGGAAAGGTAGATGTTGAAAGGCAGAGACGAAAGAGTTTGACTAGGCAGGGTGTCAGTACGGAGGCACAATTTTTAGAACAATAGGAAGCACGCCCATAAGCCTTCTGAGGGTTGAGGCCTGAGAGGGCATAGAAAACACCATTCTTAAGAATATCAGTTACAGGTATAAAGGAGTCAGAGGGGGGATGAGTAAGAGGAATATGCCCAGAATCGTCCAGAGTGGAGTTTTTTGAGAAAGTCTGAGAGAAGTGTTTAGAGACAGAAGAGACAGCGGTGCTGCAGTCAGGATTAAGGAGAGGAAGGAAAGACTTTTTTATCTTTACATTTTATGAAATATTTAAAAATTCGTTCTGCACAAGTATGAAGCAGATAAGTCACAAGGACCATGGTTGCTTTTAAAAACAGCTTCATGAGTCCCATTAGTGGTATCCTCTTCGTATTGTGTTGTGTTGTATTAACCTGATATCTCTTGTCAGTCAAAAAGTGAGGTTACAGTTAAAAAAAAAAAGGGTGAGGATAGATTATTCAGACATGAAACAGTAAACTGATCACCGACTTTGTTTATAAGAAGTTCTAAGAATTTTAGCATCGAAGTAATTGCATGTCCATTTGTTCTTACTATGCTAACAATCTACATCATGCCTGACTAATAATACGTGCATTTGGAATTACGAACCTATAAACAAAAGTATAAC